>NW_027355231.1:0-13455 GCF_012295235.1 Primulina huaijiensis
ATTGTGAATATCGGTAGGGTTGACCCGACTCACATATAAAGATTCATGAGACCGTCTCACAAGAGACATACTCTATAAAGTTTTGAAAAATTGATTGTAGAATAAGAAAATACATTTTCCTGTTATAATTAATATTAGCTATTCCAAAGTAGAATCCTAAATGATAAGGTTGAATAACATAACTTCGATACTTTAAATCTACTTATATTTAAAATTTCGAGTTTCTTTGTTTTTTTTCCAAGGGATCATAAATGGGGAAGTGCAATTTGATCCATAATATTTAGCTGAAGTGTCAATTTGATTTTTCAAACTATGCCCAATTTAGTATTTCAAGCTAAAAGTCTTTCATAAATATCCAAAATAAATGTCTAATAGAAAATTCATAAGATGCCTTTAAAATGATATCAGAGCTTATAAAGAGTCCCGAGCATCTATTGTGTGAGTTGACACGAAGCATGATTATCCGTAGAGGACAACCTAGGCTCTGATAAAGACTTCTAGGTTAGCAAACGAATAGGTATTCTTTCGTGTATCGCTTTGTGATTGATCATTTTGATATCTCATTCCATCATATAAAAAGATTGGGCTCTTAGTTGGGGACATGAGCGAAAATGATATCAGAGTCTATGTTTTTATTTCAGACATATAAAATTATTATTCTTAAGTAACTTATCTTGCTAAGTATGAGATATTTCTCAAATTATGAATCCGAGTGTACGTACGGATTTATTATTTTCAGGTTTCATTCCAATATTTTGGAATATGTGAAACAAAGAAATCTAATAAAAATTTGTTATCACGACTAACCAGAAACAAATCAAACTACTAAGGTATAATATGATTCAAAATACTATATTCTTAGAAATAGTCTCGGATTCCTTTAAATTCTCAGTAGATCTTAGAAAAATCCAAAATAAGGTACAAAATCATGACAACCATTTATATTATATATCACGAAAAATTGAAGAAATCCTTGAAAAAAAAGAAAAAATTATTGGAACATTGAAGGATATTCAAACAAAAATCCAAACCCTATGACAACAACCTAGTTCTAGCAATAGGATCTCCAGAGGAATGTTACCATCATCCTTTGGTAGCAAACCCTTATTATATCAAAGAGGGAAAATCAAAGTAGTGCAAAAACATTTAACCAACGAAGAGAAAATGATAAATCTTATAAAAAAAAAAGTCTTATCAAAGAAAATAATCCGATAACAAGTATAGAAATTATTGGTCTCAATGATATTAAAGACCTTGTATCTTTTGCAAACTTCGGTTGTAGATCTCAAAATAAACACAACTGGGGATGAACAATCCCTAGTTAATAGAGTGCCTTCTCGAACCACCAAGTGAAATTGTGTGATTCTATGATACAAACATGATTTCCAGGTTGGTGGAGAATCATACCCAGTGGGAACATTGTCAAGGATAAATCAAATTCTCTTGCACCAAACACCCTATAGAAGACTGTTTTAGAACAAATACATCTTTACAGGGTTATACTTAACCTTGATATAAAGAAGATCTCATAGATGATTGAACATCGGTAATGAGAATCGTAACAGGAACAATTGATCTCAACAGAGAATAATACATTAAACTTTTAGAAATGAGTTTCTTGGTATCAATTAAAATCGCTTGGGATATGATTTCGGTCGAAACCAAAGATTCAATCCTAGTTGAAGAATCTCTTAGCGAGATATTTGGAAGAATATCAACCCTATTTAAGGAACAATTTATAGGGTGGATTATTTGAAAAGTCAAGATACCGAGAATAAAAGAAAATATACAAGCTATGTATAGTTTTGAATTACATGACATATGTTTAGTATATGTATACATTATGTTATTCATTAAATATAAATGAAATTTATGAGTAAAAAAAATCAAAGCAATGCAATTTTTCTTCGTCAAAATGCCAATTCTTTGAAAATAGATGCTAGTAAAATAATACATCCCTGACAACCCAGATACTATAGTCAGAAGGGCCACTTTTTTAAAAGGAAAATTGCCACAATGTTGTCATTAAATATAATTGCCAAAAAAAAAAAAGTTACAAAAGATTAAGGGGTATAAACAAATGTACTTAGTTATGTTGTAGAGAAAATGATATTCTAAAAATTATTAGAAGCAAACCACAAGGTTAGAAAAGGAAGATCTTTATATCTCATCATTATGCCAGAAATTATGCCAGAAGTGGGAGAAGTGAAATAAGTTCTTGGAAAATAAGAACAATATGGTCTAGACAAAAAGTCATGTCTTACAAATCTAAGCAAAGAAGTAGACCATCAAAAGTATGATGTATTCTCAGGCATCAAACTCATCTCGAATCATGGGACGAATACCAACAATAAAACTTTCAAATATCTCACACCAGAGCTCATGAAATTTTAAAAAGTTGTAATTGCTAGACATGTGGGGCAAAAGGTCACATTTCAATAAATTGTCCAGAAAATGATAGAAAGATAATAAGGCACTTTGAACCAACTCTCGATATTGAAAAAATGGTTTATTACTAAGACCTAGTTAAAGAATACCAGTTTGAAGATATTCATTCAAAAGAGAGTATATATGATGAAAAAGAAGTCTCGAGTCAAGAAGAGTTCGATGAAACATAATTAGAATCTAACTGAAGACAAAATGTTTCGACATGAAACACGTGGATATTTGTTTGGTTTCTTTATCCAGATAATCATATCTCATAACACAGTCCAAAATATCATGAGAGAAAACCCTAGCTTATTGAGATATCAAAGATTCTCTGCCGGGCAGGTAAAAAAATTCTTAGAAAATCTAGACCTAAGAAACAAAAAAAGTATCATCTAATCTATACAGTGTCCAGAAAGGAAATGATAATCCAATTGAACTTACAGGAATCCGGATAGAGATGCAATTAATTTCTTTTGAAAAAATAAAAAAAGAATTACAGAAACTCAAGCTAGAAGTAGCACGAACCATGTCTTGGATTCATATCGGAGCAGCACAGATAATGATAAAAGTTACTTTTAAAGAATGAATAGATTCAATAATTGATATTATTATATGCGATAAATGAATCTTTGATCTTCAAGATTCAATAATGGAAATTATCTTAGGGAATATCTATGTAGGATAAATTGAAAGAGTAATTTATCCAAGAATAGTCTCAACCTGACATACCTATATTTTAGCCGAGCCTTGACGTTGCATCAAAATTTCAAAGAAAAAAGACTGATGAAAGAAGCATGTAATAGATCATATTCTATTACCTATCAGGTTTCATATATTATGTTTAATATACATAATTCAGAATTGTTGATTAAAAATGAGTTTATTGAAATATCATAAATATTTGGGAAAGTTACTCAAGCAATTTATCTAAAAAAATTCGAGTTTCCTCTAATACAAAAAATAGATATCCAGATCTAAGACAACCCAATTCTACAAAAAATCAAAGTCTTAGATTGAAACCAAAAAGACTATCTTTCCAAGTATATAGAATTGTGAGTCACGTATGGGTGAAAACACCTGCCCATGATACCCAATCGGCGCCAAAAATAAATTTTCAATAATAGGAAAGTTTAGATATCCAAAAATATTGAGAGAAGTCGAAGTAGTATTTGATATTATAGGAATAAAATCAATTTTTTTGTAATATCATATACTATTTGGAACAACATATGATAGGAACCTACCAAAGAATGATAAACATTGGAGAATTGGAGGTTTATATCAAAGAAATTCCAGGAAAAAACCTGATCAATTGATTATTGAACTAGAATTTCTCGAGGAACACAAATCTTGAAAATGACTCGAAAACAGAATGAAATTCATGGCAGAGGATCGAGTGTGGAAAATCCATTGACCACGAGTCTATTGCCAATATATGTCTTAGTGGAGATGTTATACAAACAATATAAAATATAATATTTTGCTCTTATATTGATTCAGGAGCTGGAATTTGTACTTCAAAGCGAGAAGTTTTTCCAAAAGAATGGGATGAATAATCATCTCAAAAAGCTGGCGAGATTTCTCAAAATGAATCTTAATTTTATGTTAAAGGATTAAAAAATAAGAAATACTAATCAGAAGTGTAGGAAAAACGCCTTGGTACAAGGTGAAAATACCACTGATTTATTTTTATGATACGGGAGCAGATTTTGTTTTAAAAAACAATTTTTTTTTACAAATATTTAAAATCATATACACAAGAAAATGAGACTAGAAGATTAATGTGCAGAATACCATGTGATCAAAAAGTCATAGTGACTAAGAGGAACATTTTACATAAAAATGTCAATATAGTTTCACAACAAGCGTGGTCATGGAGAAAATTTTCTACACCTAAAATTGAAATATTCTAGAAGGTTTTGAGAAACAATGATCCAAATAAGAACAAAACAAAACCTTCAATTGGGAGAAATTTAATTCCCCAAGATAACTTTAAAACAAAAAAATGTAGAGTTCAAATAAAAAATTCTTAAAATATGTAAGAGAATGATAAAAGAAAACTACATTGAAAATCATTTGGCATGATGAAAAAGAAATAAACTCCAAACTAGTCTTAAAATTAAGAAAAACAAAGAATATTAGTTCGTTAGATTCAAACATATCCTAATGAACATAATTGATCGAAAGAATATATAGATTATTATCTAAGAAAATTTGGATCTTGGTTTAATCAAAGCAAGAATATCACCATATAGCAGTCTAGGTTTTTTGGTAGTAAATTATTGTGAAATCAAATGAAATAAACTCATGTTAGTAAAAAATTATCAAAAAATTAATAAAATTCTAGAGTTTGATGTGTATTTTATACTTAATATAGATAATTTAATTAGTTACATACACAACATTAAAATGTTCTCTAAATTTGATTGTAAGTCTGTATTCTATCAGATTTAGATGAAAGAAGAAAACAATAAATTCACAACTTTATCAACACCACAATGTCATTATATTAAGGAAGTATTACCAATGAGATTGATTAATGCACCTCAAATATTTCAAATAAAGATGGATAATCTGTTTAATTAAAGATTATTTTGAGTTTGTGTTTGTCTATATTGATGATATTTTAATTGCATCTAAAAATATGGATGAACATGTTAAACATTTATAAATTTTCTCTAAAATTTGTAAACAAAAACGATTTGACATATCTGAAAAGAAGACAATCATATCTACAAAGAAAATTAAATACCTTAGAATATAAATAGACGAGTTCAGAATAATTCTTCAAGAACACATTGTGTAAAAAGTACAAAATTTTCCAATAAGCTATACAATGACACATCGACGAAAAAATAATTTTATGTTGCAAGAAAAGCTTTTGCAAAATGGTCATTATTTCTATTTGCTAATAAATTTACTTTTATATTCGATAATACATAATTTAAAGTTTTCTTTAAAAATATAATTGAATTTAAACTCGAGAAGACTATATTATTAAGATGAAAAATTTTATGTCAAAATTATATTTTTTGATATTGTTATTATTATATCTCATGAAAATATTCTTGTAGATTTTTATTAGATGGACAACACTAACGTCGATGTCATCATGAAGAGGCATTTGAAAGGACGCCTTGAAATATTTCAAAAATAGTTCAATAAGCTTGTCCTAAATGCAGAAATTACTGGTAGGCTACAACAAGTTGATAAGAATACTGTCTCTAATCGCATTACATGTTATTTGCATGTTTACACTCGGTTATGATCTGTATTACAAAAGCCTATCCTCCAAGTTATTGAGAAATCATTGACTTCTCAAAAAGAGAGTTTTTCGAGTATAAAGCTCTATACCTGGAGTAGGAGTTCAAGTATCCTCTAACACAAGTACTAAGTCGAGATCGTCTTTAGATGAGTATGCCCAAACAAAAATTGATAGTCCAGATCTTTATATCGAGCCATCAAGTCAACTCTTCACTTCAAAGATTGAAAAAGAAGATATCAATCTTAGACCTCGAACAAACAACCTTAGATATCAACATTAGAACTCAAACAAACAAAATAAAATTTTCATATAAACAAAGGAGGAATTTGTCGTTGTATTCTATTACTTATATGTCAAATCCGATTCAAATAAACGACTAAGAACAATTTATTTTTGCTCATAACTAAATTAAAAACTTTAAAACAAAATGTGTTATACATATGGAATATATAATGTTCATGGTATAGCTTGAGAAAGATCACCAGCCTAATGGTTTTGCAAGCTTGTCTAGCAGTCTAAACATTCAGCAAATTTTAATTAGCATTTTTATCGTCGACGATGTTGTCCAAATCAGAGAAGATTATAATATGAGACGATATCACTTATCATTTTTGTGATATGATTTGATCTGGTCTATATTTAGAGCGATGTAGGAAAGCTGTCTTACAAAATTAATCGATTATGACGATCTTTCATGAATTTTTTTAATCATAATTTGTTTGTTAATTTATATTTCTATTTGTATTTATTTGTATCTTTTAAGGTGAATATTTAAATTTTTTTATTGAAACAAAATAATAGTGGTTAAATACTTCAATTTGATTTACATAAAAAAAAATTTATGTTCTCTATATATTTCAAGACTATAAAAGCTTGAAATTAATTCATGGTTTCAATTATGACTACACGCAGATTTCCATTTTGATGGAGGATCCAAAGGGAATCAGTGGAGCATATTCTCCACTCTCAAGTACCGATGCCATGGGGACTTTCAATTCGCCACCTGAGGATTTGATAAAGGGTTCTTGAAAAGCACCTCAAATTGTATCCACTATTCAGTTTCCTGGGTTTCTTGAAATTATGGTTCGTGAAGTGGTAGCAGTGTTCAGTTTCCTTTTACTAAATTTATTCCGAGTATTTGGTGAGATTCCGACAACTTTACAAGGACCCTTTAAGCCCGTAACTGTTCCGTTGGATGAGAGTTTTAGGGGTCATGCAATTGATTTACCTGACACTGATCCCAGAGTGAAGAGGGATGTCAAAGGGTTTGAGCCCGAGCAAATTTCAGTCTCCCTTTCTTCCAGTCATGATTCTATCTGGATTTCATGGATTACAGGTTTTTTTTTTCCCAAGAATCTATTGGGATTTGCTTCGATTCAATCATACTGTGGCCGATTCTAAAAATTTTATGCCTTCTAATTTGTTATGAGATTCTGTGTTATGCTCGGAACGTAGTTTGCTGATCTAGAAGGGGCATTTCTTGGTGCAGGGGAATTCCAAATGGGTGGAAATATAAAACCATTGGATCCGAAAACCATTGCAAGTGTTGTTCATTATGGCAAGTTGAGATTTCCTATGATTCACAAAGCTACTGGAGAGTCTCTTGTGTACAGCCAGCTCTATTCTTTCGAGGGCCTCGAAAATTACACTTCGGGAATTATTCATCATGTACGTCTTACAGGTATTCGAAGAGATTTTCGCGTATCCGAGATCTTTTTGTTTAGGCAAATCCATTATGTTTTTTTGAATCTTCGAATGCCAAATTATTATAGATAGAAGCATGTGGTTCTACTCAAATAGATGGTGTATTAACATCTTCTGCAGGTCTGGAACCGAACACTCTATATTATTATCGGTGTGGAGATCCTTCAAAACAGTTAATGAGTGCTATACACTCGTTTAAGACAATGCCGGTTTCTGGTCCTAGGAGTTATCCGAGTAGGATAGCTTTGGTTGGAGACTTAGGTCTCACATACAACACCACTTCGACTATCGACCATTTGAGGAGCAATAATCCTGATCTAATTCTGTTAGTTGGAGATGTATGTTATGCTAATTTGTATCTTACCAATGGGACTGGTTCTGATTGCTATTCTTGCTCGTTTGCCGATACTCCAATACACGAGACTTATCAACCTCGGTGGGATTATTGGGGGAGGTGATGACTCGTATTCTGCATCTCTCTTTAAGTTAATCTTTATTAGTTGCGATTTTGTTATTAGGATGCAATTAGTGATGTCCCACTTGGATTCAAAGACATACTTCGGCTGACATTTGAGTACAATTAGATTCTTCACTTGCTTAAGGTAAAACGTATCTCTAGGGATGCCATTGGGGTGCGTTTTGTTTGCAGGGCCCTAACCCGGTAGGCTTGGTCTGCGACTATTATGTTTCTACTGTTCTTTCTTTACCTCCACCTGATGATTGTAACTTGAGTTATGTAATGAGAAATTTTCTTGTGTTCATGAGATTCCTCTAGTTTTTCTTTCCTAAAATCTCTATGATTTGTGTCACGCTACCATTTTCGTGGCACCTGTCCTCCTTTGAACATGTTCATGACTCTGGAAGCAATCAATGAGTTATGGCTCCATGATTTTTCAGATTTATGAAGCCTTTGGTGTCTAAAGTTCCAATTATGATGGTACAAGGCAACCATGAAATTGAAGAACAAGCTGAAAATCAGACTTTTGCATCCTATATCTCTAGATTTGCATTCCCATCAAAAGAAAGTAGATTTTCTTCCCCATTCTACTATTCGTTTGATGCAGGGGGCATACATTTTATAGTCCTTGGGGCATATGTTGCTTATAATAAATCAGGTATATGAACAAACCTTACATGGTCACCTAGAAAGTGAAACATTTGTTCAAGTTTGGTTAATGTACCTGGCTGGACTTTTTCTTTAACGTCTTGACTGCAGATGATCAATATAAATGGTTGCACAAAGATCTAGAGAGTGTTAATCGAGATGTTACTCCATGGTTGATAGCTACTTGGCATCCACCCTGGTATGCCACATACACGGCTCACTACCGAGAAGCTGAATGTATGAAGGTGGCGATGGAAGATTTGTTGTATGAGTATGGTGTGGACATAGTCTTTAACGGACATGTAAGTGTTTGTTTATTTTAACTTCTCTATGTTTTCAAACACTTGTTTCTTTCTAGGATATGCTAAGTTGGTATGTAGGTGCTATGACCTGTTAATATCTCATGAAAAACCATGGACTTTTCCATGAACTTCTTTTTCAATTCACTACATTCATGAACATGAAAACAAATCGAGTTCCTTCGAGGACCTTGTTATTACCATTGCCAAAACTTTAGCATATGCTATTGTCTATATATATTGCCAACTTGCCATAATTTTTTCTCTTTCCATTTCATTATAATTTTGGAATGGTAAAATATGTGAAAATATTCAGGTTCATGCCTATGAGAGGTCAAATAGAGTATATAACTATACTCTGGATCCTTGTGGTCCAATCTATATAGTGATTGGCGATGGTGGAAATCGAGAGAAAATGTCAATCAAGCATGCTGACGAGCCAGGAAACTGTCCAGAACCATCCACCACGCCTGACCAATTTATGGGTGGATTTTGTGCGCGCAATTTTACATCAGGACCAGCAGCTGGTAATTTCTGTTGGGATCGACAACCTGAATATAGCGCATACAGGGAAACTAGCTTTGGCCATGGCATTCTTGAGGTACTTGTTCCCTCACCTCGTTTCTTACGTTCATGAGCATCTGCCAAAAAAAATTATGAGAAAAAATTTGAGTATTATCCATTAGATAGTTCGGGTTAGATACAGAGTAACATATACCGTTTCAGGTTCAACAATGTGTTTGTTGTATAGTATTGTGTAAGAGATAGACCCTAGCATTGACACAGGCCTTAACCTTGACTACAATAATAATAGTTTTTATATATGTTTCATTTAAAAATGTAACTTCCTACCAACCTTCTTACAGGGATGTTGAACTTTGAAAGTTCTTGAGGTTTGTTGATAAAAAATCACTATATCCCTATTTATGCATAGTTATACTCTATTCAGATCTAGTTGTTTTGAATCCCTGCCTGCGACGGCCGAATGTCACATTCAGTGATATATACACCATATAGATTCCTTGAAGTAAAAACATCTATGTCTGAAATCATCAAAACCCTTCCCTTATTTACACGTCATGCATCCTTTAGTTCAATATAAAATTTTGGATACCTTGTATATTTGTAGTGATTATTATAATTAATATTATGAGATAAAAATAAGTTTCAGTCAGGAGGATATACGTCTCTTAGATGTAAATCTTAAGAGCGGCCAACCACGTAATTTGTTTTATCTTAGTACCATGTTAAAATCCAGCAACTTGAATGCTATGCTCCGTGGTATGATTTAGTTTGAAAAAGGAAACGAAAGCCGCATGTCTTAGATGTTTTGATTGCAGGTGAAGAATGAGACACACGCCCTGTGGACATGGTACCGGAATCAAGACATGTACAACAAATTTGGAGACCAAATTTACATCGTCAGGCAACCAGATAAATGTTTAGTCGACCAGAAGGTGATTAGACATTGTATGAAAAATTATAACATGTAGCTTTCTAACTAAAAACTGTCTACACATAATTAATATAGCACTGGAATGTAACTTAACAACTACACATGGGTATAGTTTGATAGTACAAATAATTTTAGGTTGCGGTTGAATGAGAGAATTTGATTTGGGGACAGATTTGTTTTGGAAAACGAATTTCAAGTGACTCGTATCTTGGGCGTATTTGAAATCCACCACCATTATTACTGAAATCGCATAATTTGAGATAAAGTGGATTTGGAATACGTTTAAAGTGTACTCTACGTAAAGTTATGCAATTTCAACAACAATTTAAGTTGAATTTCAAATGCGCCCAAGTTAGGTTTCATTTGAAATTTACGGTTCAAATTCATCCCCTAGGTCAAATTCGTCACAAATCAAATGGTTGCAGATAGAAACATATTCATGTCCTTCTAAGATAGTATAGTGTTAACTTTTATGTATGGCGAACACCTTATGTAAGTTTTACGTTGTTTTCAAAGAATCATTTTCTGCCTGGATTGAAGAACTTCATATGGACTATGTTTTAAGTTATTGGGAGGATTACATATTTTTCATAAGACTAAAAAAATAACTAAAAGATTCAAATTTGTCGATAACTCGGAGTCAGTCAAACAAATGTGTCCTCGCTTAACATTGTAGAAAGTTTTCTGCAGTCAAAAGGCATTTCTTGACTGATTTTTGGAATTCTTGGAATATTTATGACCCTTTTGATTCATACAAAAGTGGATAAATTTTTGCCTTCAACTTTTTCATGGGTGGCTGTTTTTGTAGAGAAGCGTGAGATTATATATGCTAGATGTTTTGTTCGAAAAGTCATATGTGTCCGATTGCCATAAAAAATTGTAAATGGACAATGATCATTAATAACATTGTAATAGATTTTGTAAAAGAATTTGGTCCCTTTCCCTTTTAATTAATAATAATGTAATGCATCGTGGGAAAGCTTGGAAAATTATACCACGGTGTCAAAAAGAGTTGCTGTCAGAAATATTGGAAGCTAAGTGTTACAAGATGATATAGTGTTATGATGTGAGAAGCTCATACCGAATCTGCGGAGAAAATTGCTATGTAGATCAAAGTTACATTTTTAAGGAATGAAAATACGTGATCAGAGATAAAGTAGATATGAGTAGATAACTAATAAATAAAGATTTGATTGTCCTAAAATTGGCCGTACCCATATATTTGAAGTGACGGCCTGAGCCAATTCGCGACGGAGGATAGGCGGAGGCCAAACTGATGACTGGAAGTCGAGTCGACTCAGCTTGTAGAGGTTCCAAGTGAGGCTTATGGGAAGAAGTATGCTTGATGTGCTACGTCGTGTGCCCGAGATATCACGATGGAGGGAGAGCGCTCTAGGGGCATCATGTAGGAGTGGGCTTTAGGTTTTTGATATCATAATAATTATTATTATAAAAAGGACATAACATTATAAAAAATAATACAATAGTTATTTTTAAAATATTATATAATAATTAATAATATTATTGTTACTGATATTTATAATATTTTAATGTTTTTTTAACTAAAATAATAATATGATAACTGTAACGACTATGGTCGTAGGCTGATCCTACATGAGACTCAGCTGATGTCCATGCACCATTACTGGTAATGGGTCGTAGGTTGTTCCAGCATGGATCGTAGCTCATGTCCATGCACCGTCACTCATAGAATATCCCACATTTGGAAAGTGGTTTCTTTCGCCTCCCCAACATTTGAACCCGGGACCTCCATGCTTAAGTACCTATATTCTTAAAGTGATGGTACCAATTGAGTTATGCCCATGTACCACTGTTGGTCATTGGCCGTAGGTTGGTCCAGTATAGGTCGTAGCCCATGTCTATGCACTGTCACTCATAGAATATTTCATCCCTAGAAAGTGGTTTCTTTTAGCACTTTAAGAATGTAGGTACTTATGCCTGGAGGTCTTGGGTTGAAGGGTGGGGGAGACGAAAGATACCACTTTCAGGGATAGAATATTCTATAAGTGACGGTACATAAGCATGGACTACGACCCATGATGGACCAACCTATAGCCCATGACTAGCAGTGGTGCATAAGCTTGAGCCGAGTCTCATGTTGGACTAACCTACAGCCCATGATCGTTACCAAAAAAAGTGTTATACTTAAGGGAGATGTACTATGTGTGCGTGAGTTGCAAACTTAAATTTTAAAGATTTTGATGACATGTGACGAGGTAAAGACTGAAAGTTTTACGGACGTGTGTATATTGGTCCTTGGGTCGGGGTACCACGCCAAATATGAGGATCCATTCTAGGGAGTCAAATTTAAGATCTATTCTGAGGAGTTAAGCCAGAAAAATAAGATCCGTTCTAGGGAATTGAACCAGAAAATAAGATCCAAACAAGAATTTATGAGCCTCATTTCGTAAAATTTTATTTGCGAATTCTAGTTGAGGATTTAGGTTGAGAAAGATCTAAGGAAAAATGTTGAATTTTTTATGTTATGTTATTTACAAAATCTGATGTGAAAAATGTATTTTTATATGTTCAAGTTTTGAGGAATAATATTAATGCATGTCTTAAATTTTATTATATAATATTTGTTATTTCCGAAATAACCTACTGGGCCTTTGGGCTCACTAATTTTCATCGATGTAGGTGCAGAAGAGTAGGTGGCGCTAACTGGTGAGGATGAGCGGACTAGATGTGGGGAGCACTTCATCCTAGCCATTATGTTTCCGTTTATGAAAGTTATTTATTGGATTTAAGTATTTATGATTTGACACTTAAGATTTTGACCTTGCTAGTATTCATGTATTATGGTTTTTAAGCTGCATTTCGCGCTCGAACGAGGAACGGAGTTCGGGAATATTTAAGAAAAATATTTTTATTAAATAATTATGTTCAATTATTTAATATATGGTGTATGATTTTTTAAAATGAGCCTTGGGTGGGTATTTTTACTCGTCGAATTGTATTTTTAACCAGTACACAAATTTTAGCGAATCAGGGGACTTTTTAAGGGCTCAGATAATATTTTCCAAAACGTACCTAAACGAAATATTTTTCATAGTGTTTTGGGCTTCATGGGTTTATTTTAATGATTAATGGGCTCAATTTTTAATCCACATAATCTTTTAATTAGGGCCCATTAGTAACTTAATTACCATCTAAACTAAACCCTAAACCTTTT
>NW_027355232.1:0-13681 GCF_012295235.1 Primulina huaijiensis
ATTGTAAAATCTGAAAATTATTTTAAGTTTTTTCATTGAAATATCATACAAGACCAAAAAAAGCGAGAAATGTAGAAAAATATAATTTCCAGCAAAAACCTAAGACCATGCCAAAAAAACCAAAATCATAAACCAAAAAAAAAAGAGAAAAAAAGAACCGAGAGCAGAATATATCCGGCGGCGACGTGAAGTAAGTCCTGCAGCCGACGACTCGAAGTCCGGCCAGCCACTAGCAACAGAAGAGGAGAAGCAGTGGAGAATTGTATGGTTTATGTTGGGTTTGATTGGGAGAAACGGAGAGGATTGAAACAGAAGAAGAGAAGTAGGGTTGAATTGAAATAGAATTGAGCCTAAAATTGTGCAAAAAAATGGGCCTATCTTTAAAAAAATGTTCTGTAGCTTTGCTTTACGATAGTGACACTATCACGAGGATAGTGGCGATAGAGCTCGCTATTTCAAAGTGCAGTGTGCGTAGCTCCCCATAGCCACGGGGCTTCGCTTCGGATCCATGCTCGCTATTGACAACTATGGTACTTGAGACTACAGCAAACAAGGTGGCTCTTTCTTTAGATGTTCTAGGCTTCTTCTTTTTATTATTATTATTTTTTTTTTATTTGTGCAATGGTTGGATAGTCTGATAGGTCTGGAATTTCATATTCTTCTTCAACAGCTTCCCACAAATCATTAGAATTCAGATATGTGTCGTTTCCTACAGCCCACAATTGATAATATGTTTCGTCAAACACTGGACGGGCAATCGCAATGAAAAAACTGAACTCATTCTGAAAATTTTTAAATCTCACATATCTCTCGAGAATGTGGCTCTTGATACCATTTTATTGTATATTTTGGAAGGAAAAGTAAAAGAATGATGAGAAAAACAATTTCTAGACTTCAAAGAAAATATGAAACATGTAGAATATATTGGGGAATTCCTGAAATTATTTTATTTCTTATTTGTTTTTCATGTGTTCTCTCTACACTATAATGACTCGCCTGGTCACTATTTATAGAGACTCAAACTTATTCCTACCAAAACTATAAAACTAGGATCGAGAGAATCCTGATACTAATATAACTAGGTTCTTATAATGTGCAAATATTTCCATAATCCTAAAATATAATAGTAAACTAAACTGAATCAGCTCATGAGTCATGCAAATCAACAATAACTGTAGTTGCAGGATGAAGTATAATTTATATTTTGAAATCATGTAACACATGCCACTATCTTTTCTTCCATACCCTAACTTGCCTTATAGGATGTATTAGCTGATTTATCTTGTTTAATAGGTTGCAATTTCAAGAGGTCTGAACGGGATTGGACTTGCCATCGTTACTCCTGCAATCCAGTCCCTTGTTGCTGACTCAACCGATGAAAGCAATCGTGGCACTGCTTTTGGTTGGTTACAGTTGACTGGAAACCTAGGTTCCATTATTGGTGGACTTCTTTCCGTACTTATAGCATCTTCATCATTCATGGGCATCCCTGGTTGGAGAATTGCTTTTCACCTAGTCGGAATCTTAAGTGTTCTTATTGGCATTTTAGTGGGCCTCTTTGCCAATGATCCTCGGTTTTTTGATGCCGATGGTAAAATGAAGGATCAACCTCCACACAAACCATTCCAAGTAGAAGTTAAGGACCTGATTAAAGAAGCAAAAGCCATTATAAAAGTTCCCTCCTTCCAAATACTAATTGCTCAAGGTGTATCAGGATCGTTCCCTTGGTCGGCTCTGTCCTTTGCTCCGATGTGGTTGGAACTTATTGGCTTCTCCCATAAAACAACAGCAGTAATCTTGACTCTTTTTAATATTTCTGGATCTCTCGGGGGATTGTTTGGAGGAATGATGGGTGATGTTCTTGCTAAACGTCTACCAAATTCTGGTAGAATTATTCTTTCACAGATAAGCTCTGGTTCTGCTATTCCTTTGGCTGCAATTCTGATATTGGGGTTGCCTGACGATCCATCCACCGCGGCAATGCATGGTTTAGTGGTTGTTATCATGGGTTTGTTAATCAGTTGGAATGCTCCAGCAACTAACAAGTAGGTAGCTTGAAACTATGTCTCGTTTTGTTGGATAAATTTTTCCTCTTTCCTAAATAAATGGAACTAACTAATTTTGAAGTGCATGTAAAAGAGATGGTGGGAACAATGTCCATTTTGAAGTCCTATGCCAGCAAATTGAACATTTAGTCTCTTATTTACGAGGTTTTCCAAGATAGAAGTGGATGGCTTTTTAGTGGTTTATGATTCCCAAAGCATTGTTGGTCAAAGAAATTATTAAAAACTGAAACTTTTGGGCCAAATGATATAATGTTCGTTTGGCTTATAAGAAGTTAATCCTACATGAAACTAACTAATTAACTTACCAAATTTGAAATACACACGCCTACAGATGTGTGAATTTATACACAAAATGTGTAGATTTGGATTGGAGATACTGATCCAACGACTATAAAATTTTAGGGCATGTAGAATGTTTACTAACTAATTTACGGAACAGAAATCATACCAAGTTTCAGTCTGTTTTCCTCTGATCGGGGTTGTTTAAGCAAACTGAGTTTACTTAATTAGTATTTGACTGTTGACTCAAGCAACAGAAGAAATCCTCAAGTCCCATGCATTCATTCACAGGGTTACATATATCTCAGGTTTGCAGTAATTACAAAAACATCCAGTTAAGTTCGAAAATTACGTCTCCCCTTATATTTACACTCGTTAAGTTAAAAAATTACATATACGTCGCTCGAGGTATATGACTATCTTACAATAATCCCCTTGAAATGGCGGTTGTAAGGTAGATAAAACCCTCAGGAGATATGCATGTAAGTTTTAAACTTAGCAGTACAACATCAGGTGAGGTAAATGTAATTTTAAAGTTACCTGGGCTTTTTGCAATTATTGTAAACCTGAGGAGAGATGTATATAATTAACCATTCGTTCACAGGCTGCATTGATATGACTAATTATTTGATGATTGGTTCCTCTAATTTTTTTAGTAGAGTTTGTGCTCTAATAAATTTCAAGTCGAAGTCAACAGATCCGCTTTTGCTTAGAAAGCTTGTCTGTTGTCTTGATTTATTTCTTGCTCCATGCAAACAGCTTGTTTTCTGGATATTATTATGGCGGTATTGAGATGGTTAGATGTGTGGGCAGAGGCCTTTTAGTTCTTGTTTACTCCTATGCTACATCATTCCTCCTTTTTTCCTAACAAAATGAGGCATACTTCGAACATATCTTTTATTGTGATGACTATGCCTATTTGAGATTGTGGTAATTTGCTGTTTATTCGAGCATCAAATCGTATGATTTAAAACAATTCGAATATTTTGCTTATTTCCACTGATTTTCTTTCATGGATATTTTGCAGTCCTATATTTGCAGAAATAGTTCCCGAGAGAGCTCGGACAAGCATCTATGCTCTGGATAGATCTTTTGAGTCTATATTATCTTCATTTGCTCCACCAGTTGTCGGGATTTTAGCTCAGCAAGTTTATGGCTATAAACCTCTTCCAGAAGGATCAGCAGACTCAAAAATTATTGAAACTGATAGTGAAAATGCCGCATCACTTGGCAAAGCACTTTACACTGCAATAGGAATCCCGATGGCAATATGCTGTCTCATCTATTCATTTCTCTACTGCACATATCCAAGGGACAGGGATAGGGCGAAAATGGATGCTTTAATCGAGTCAGAGCTGCAGCAGATTGACACAGATGATTCTGCTTTGATTCAAGAATACGATCAGCTTCATGTCTCTGAATCTGGTCAATCAAACGGTAAGGACAGAACCGTGATAGACATTGAATACGAAGCAGACGGCAGTGTTGATTTAAGCGAGAATGATGAGCAGAGGTTGTTGTCTCGTGATCTGGCTTTCTCAGATGCACACAAATTGTAAAGGTATTCTCCACTTCCTATATTCTGACCGATTTGTTGTCCCATCCAATGATCTTGGTCTAGATAATTTTACGTTAAATCACACGACATGTCATACACTTGAATCTTTTTAAATGACACCGATTCGTATCTAATGATGTAGAGTTCAAAGGTTTGTCGTGGTACTTGCATAGGGGAACACTAATTACTTCATGAAAGAAACATTCTTATTCTCCTCGAGTTGTGATTTTACATTTTTGAGAATGTGGATTACTTTATTGGAGGACTTAAATCGATTTAATTTGAATATATTTTTTATCTGTGATATATATATATATAATGAAATATTATTTAATAGTGAAAAGAGTGTTCTAAAAGACGTTGCCTTGGAATGTCTAAACGGTGTTTAGGCGTTGGGTGGTTGCACACCGGCCCGATATTTAGAAAGACATACATCTAGGCGCTATTAGAAAATCTGACGATTAGATTATCTAGTTGATGTCTAATTTAATATATAAAATTTTTATTATTTTTTCAAAAATGATTGTTCGAAATATATTTCAATCAAATTGTATCGTATAAAATGAGAAATATCCCATTGATTTTGAGATTGAATCCGATATAGAAGAATTATTGGTGAAATATAGAGATGAACAAGAAGAATTAAATATTTAAGTAAAAAAAATGCCTCAACTTATAGGAGGTAAGCAGTGGGTGACGTCAGCCCTTCTATTGCTTTTTAGAACATTGTGAAAGAATATATATTTTGTGAGCTGAGTCGATTCGATACATACTTATAATGAAAATTAATATTTTTGACATAAAAAATAATATTTTTTTTGAGCTGAATCGGATCTATCTCATAAAAATAACCTGTGAGACGATCTTACTGGAATTTTTGTGATAGCGGAAATGTCATGTCAAGCACCCCTATCAGAATCTGAATCGGAGAGCTAAGGCAACTGACTCCCTAGGAATTATCTAGAGAACCAAATTGAATAAGGTGCTGGCTATTGACTTCATTACCAGATGGACCAGCATTATCATTCCCATGCGAGATACCTTCTCTCTTTTGTGGACTTGTGAGCTCTCTCTTTTGTGAGCCTATAATTGTGAGTGTAGATCGAAGATCTCTAGTTCTTTTACTCAATTCAAAAAGTATTTCTGATTTTTGTATCCAATTTTTCATTCTCGGAAGAGGCAGACGGAAACTCGTAGCTGACAAAAACTTTACATGGAAAGTTTGATCAGACGATAAATAAATGAAAATCCATTTATTCGTAGCTACTTTTCATTTGTATTTATTATACACAAATGCTCGCTAGTATATATAAATTAATGTGATTGCGAGCATGACAGTTAATCCGAACCCAATTCGACGAGGTAAAAATCGTACGTAAGGACCAACAATATCGGATTTGCTATGGAATACATCTGCAACGGCACACATGTTTTCTTACATCTACAGCAGCCTGACTCTTCTTCTCTTTTTTTTTTTTCAATAGATAACATACAAGAGAAACAAGGGAGTAATAAATAGCCTGAGTATACATCCAACGTACCATGTTCTTAGTCCAAGGAAAAAGCACCATCACAGTACCTGATTAAATAACCAAAGATTGTTAGATCTTAGCCCACAAATAACTCACACACAATACGAACGTAACAGACTCGCTCTCCAGCTCAACCAAATAAATTTAGCTAATTTATTGCTGGCATTCTTCGAGTTGTGCCATGTATCATTCAGAAAAAATGGATCCTTTGATTGATTTTTTAATTATTCTAACATTCGGCTACATTTTAAATATTTAAGTAAACAATTACAGGAAAACCCCACAAGTGAGCTAATGAGCTTTTGAGTGATGATGTATAAGCTCAAATTCAACAAAATTAGTGTTCTGAGTGTAAGTCAAGCACAAAAACTACATTAATCGATTCATTCCTCAGAAACGAAATTTCTAACTGGCAGTGTTTACAAGTTTTCTATGAGCTGGCCAGAAGAGAATGTTACCTCTCGCTGAACTTTTCGACGGCTCCAGAGGCATAGAGAAGGGTTTCATTTGCTTTCTCCAGGACCATATAAAGCTCCTTTCCCTGAGTAAGTCGAGCAATAAGCCAAGCGTTGTTTTTTGCTCTAATGCATAATTCAAAATCCTTCTCCAAGCCTGGCATATCCCATTTAGTTTTATTCTTTTCTAAATCAACCTCCTCTCGAAGCTTACTCAGTGCAATCAATGATTCCTGTAACATGTAATTACACAGACGTATTCATTTACATGGACATGATCGATATAATCACTGATTAACCAGAAAAATACAAACATGCCTCTCTCGTGTTAGCAACTAAAAAAATCAAAAAATAATAACTGCAGTCAAAAACAGGGGAGAAATTATAGTTATAGCCAAGTCATATTAATGTATGGTCGAATCATTTAATTTCTTTGTGATGCTTCTTTTTGCCTTTACTCTCTTCTCAAAATTCAAAGTTGAACAATGATGCTATACGGTGCTTTTTTATTTCCTGCAAACTAGAATTTAGATCAACTAATCCACGCAAGTTTTACCAGCATTCTTGCTAGTCATTAACTGATGTGAAAATTGTCACCACCACTTGAGTAAAGTGGCATAAACCTCTTCCTTTGAGGGATAGACGTGTTCAAAAACCCATGTCAAGAAGCAAAAAAATTCTCCACCCCCTCCCCAATGTTGTTATAAAAAATTAATAGATGCAAAAATTAGGATACTGATCTTTGGGTCACATATACTGAAAAAAAGAATCAAATACCAAGTCTAAACATCACTCCTCACTCGTCTTCGATTCGAATCAATATACAAAACAAAATTAAAGGGGCGATTACAAAAAACATTTAAGCATCTTAGCTTCGATCAATACACACACGAATTTTCTTTATCCTGAAATAAGAACAAGAAGCTACAGCTATCCCTTCTCTTTTATCTTTCCTCAGTTTAAATCAGGCTTGAGATTTCAATTTAATTGTATAACTATAAATTGATGATGCTGATATATATATATATCAACTTCTTATCGTTCTATTATATATCCTTGATCATCCCATCCACCAAATCAACGGTAATAATAGAAATAATCGCATCAACAGATGCAAAGTATATTGTTTTCCCATCGTGCACATTTAAGATATCCTTGCACTTTTTACTCACCTTCCTCTGACCCCTTGATAAAGTAACTGGGAACACGACTTTCAAGAACAATGGAACAGTTACATGATCCAGTTCAACAGCTGGAACATGAGACAGAATAGGCTAAAACTACATCCAAGATTTCACTGTCTTGTCAGTATCCATGCAATAATATCATGAAGCCCACCACCAACCATAGAGATGAGCAGTCAGTTTGCACTGTAGCATCTCTAAGACACTGAGATTCTAGCTATTTTATCAAGTCAAAATCACCCAGAAATCTCAGTAGGCATAGCGATCATTTATAGAGAGATTTTGAGCCGTTCATAGATAAGAATAATACTGACTAACCAGATATTATCAAAGATAAGAACAAAAATCGATACAACTGATGGTCACTCGAGCAACATAGGGGAGCATAGCAAAGTACAATAGTAACAGGTTAAGCTCTATACCAATCTAGTGGTTCAGATTTCACGATATGGAATACTTACTACTCATATAACAAAACAAACCTTTGTCAGAGTAGTTACTTTTCCAGGAGGAGAAGCCCTAGATACACATCTATCACCATCCACCAGCAAATACCGATATCCACTCACATGATATGCGTTCTCACCTCCCCACCCTCTAGATAGTTTCTCTTCAACTTTGGACATCTTCAGTGATACCTGAGACAACCAAAACAAAATGCAATTTATTGAAGCAACTGCACAAAAACACTATTCACTCATTTATATAGTTCTAAAGTTTAGTGTAGAGAAAAAAACACCATCAGCAAGCATAAAAATATACCATGTAAAATCCAAAGTTAAATTTCCAAAGATTCGTGACTCGTGAAAATGGGCATCAGGATTAGCAACACCATAAAGATGACCACTAAGAAATATTCAATTAACAAGACTCATGAAAACGGGCATACTGAATTAGCAACACCATAAAGATTATCACCAATAAATATTCTGTTAACAAGCTGCAAGACCCAATTTCATGGAGTAAAAGGTTAAGAACAACCAATATACGGAGTATATTAATTGATCAGCCTCATCAATCGTATAAAGGAGCCTCACCACCCCAACCCATGGTTTGAAATCTATGATGTGTTCCGGGTTTTTTATTATATTACACATGCGCATCAAAAGAAAAATGGAAGACAGATACATATTATGATCGACCTAGACTTATAGATTACGGTTCGTTTAATTTTGTGCACGTCGTTCATCATTCCGGAAAATGAAACTAAATGTTACTCTAGCATTTCATTTCTTTCCCCAAAACTCAATCCCACTCATTTCATATCTTCCAATATAATCATTACATTTTATTGAGTTTTCAACACTTCTCAGAAATATTATTTTATTACATTCTATTTTCAGGCAATATCATATATGCTAAAATTTCAAAATACCTACTTACTGCTAATATGTGTGTGTGTGTGCGCGCACGCGTGTTATTATCATTAGTTGTAATACATTATTGCATGATGTGATATCTAAGGTAAAAATATCTCATTCAGAAAACAATACCAAACAAGCATCACATTCTTCAGAAATTTCCAATCGAAAGCCAAAATAGAAGTATATAGCTGCTAATGGGAAAAATCACGGTGTTAATTACTGATTCCGATAAAGCAGTCCATATCGAAAATCAAAATCATAGAATAACTCACAGTTTCAACAATTTGTTGCTTCACCAGAGCAACTCCTTGTTCCCCATTGACTACAGATGAGACAGGAATAAGAAGAATTATGGTTAGGCCACGATGCTGATAAGGAATAAGATACATCTTCTCCTCTGTTTGACGAAGCCAAACTGTTGGGCTCTTGGACACCAAACTACCAGCCTCTACACCCCAAATATCAGTGACAAGAAAACCATCCTTCCCCTTTGACCATTTGGCATGCTGCAAGGGCCTCACGACATGATAACCACGATTTCCAGCTGGAGATATATCACGGGAATTATGATATTGATCCGCAACACGACCAGAATCCGCTAAAACAGCTCCAGCAGAAGTATTGCACGCGGTGTTTCCTTTATGTGAATAGGACCATGATCTTGCTCCAGAGGATAGAGCAAGAGCAGTTAACCTTGACACGGAATAAGTAAACATGCTAACTGTGTCGATCTGAAAAAGAAAAGACTACATAATGATCACTGAAAGGAAGACGCTAGAGCTTTAAAATTAAATAAAATCTGTGTATATCATAACATTGGCAAAATCAGTGACTTATGAGGAGCAAAAACTCCTTTGCTACTCTCATTTTTTAATAAACCCCAGTGGTGTGAAGCAATAGGTGTGCCAAAACACAAGAAAAATCAAACCGTACAGGAGAAAGAGTTGTGGAGACCATCAGATCATGGAACATCGTCATCGAGTAGCATCGTGCATTCCCCGCACATGACTCTAACACTTGAACGAGAGACTGCAAAAAAGGATATGTAAAGAAGCAATTTTAACATGTATGCGAGAGATGAATTAAAATTTGGTAAGTAGTCATAGAAGACAGTATCCATTTCTGATCAGTGCACATTCATATCTGTCCATCCTTGATATTTAAACGATGTTGTGTTGAGTATCAAGTTACTGCTTTACTTCTGATACCAAAAAGGTCCCATAAACTCCAAGTCTCCAAATTTCTTAAAGTTCATATTTCTCCATAACTTCACCATCCAAAGAGTCCAACCGTGACCAAAAACATAATATACCACTTTCTGAAACCACTCTAAAATTCAAAATTTAAAACAAAAAATACAAACTAAAGATTACTAGTATGAGTATCTATATTTTAAAATGATTACCCAGATAAACGAGGACCTGCAAGTTGCTTGAACCAGTGCTGCATCAGGTGCGTGTATGTGTAATGGTGTAAGCATTAGGTTTATAAAAACTTCACAATTTGGACAGATGGACGAGGAAAACTGATGCTACCTTGGAACTTCTCACTTATTGTGGATTAATGATGTCTAATAAAACCAAGACAGTTAGAAATGAAAACCGATTCCAATTTAAAATGGCAAACTAAATATATACGTTATACTTTATAATTTATGATCATTGCGAAATAGGTGGGCAGTTTTCCATAGATGTTCAGTAGGAATTCATGTGCATTAAATGGAAATTTAGAGGTCATATCCTTCACCTCAAATCTCAAGTTTCTCTCTAAATAAGTTGAGAGATAATTAAAACATTTTGTACTCATATAACAACTACACATGATATGGACAATACAACAGCAGTTGTAGCATTCCTGACAATGACTTACCCAAGAAGAAAATATAATAAAATTAATACAGAGCAGCATGTTTCCAACCCACTTAATATTCGATATCAAACATCAACTGAAGGTCCAGTAGGTTTCCTTTAACTTTTGAAAGATCGGTTGGAGCTCAATAAAGTCTCACGGTAAGCTTAACCAGATAACTAATCATTGAATAGCCACTACAACTAAAAGCTTTTGCAGTTAAGATTGTGAGACAGTTGATATTTGCAGATTCTAGAACTAAAATAAGCAGAAAAATTGTCCATGGCATATTTTACAATCTAATGGATGAGAAACTGTTGAATTTCGATACCTGAGTGAATACCTAGAAACTAACCTGAACTTCAAGAGCAGCTTCGCGCCCCACAGTTAACATTTTTACTGTTCCAATTTCTTTTAGAGAGTCGCGAAAATTTGGCAACTGAAGTTTCTTCCCAACCAAAAAATCTGGCCCAAAAAGAAAACGCGGGTCAAAATGGCAGCATCGGATTGCTCCAAAAGACACATGAAATCGGAATCATTTGATACAGCAACTGCAGCATTACCCCAGCAGCAATAATCCAATGGAGACCGCTTTTCATATGCTGACAATTAGTCACTCAAGTTGAAAAATTGTAAACAAAAGAAACTATAAGGGGAAAAATCAAGTATATGTAATACAAAACTAATATGAAGACCACTCACCGCTTAGAAAGTCCATGATGAAATAATACAAATGGGTCCGGACAAGCCCACCAGATGGTTCTTTATCAACCAATGTTCTAACAGATCCATGAAAGAACATAAAAAGGGAATGTACTTCTTTGAGAATGCTTCGTAAAGCATCAATTCTCCATATGGCTTCGGACTCCTTACTTTTTTCAACTACCTAATGAAAATAAGATAATTAGTGGGAAACTATGTCAGGAACCGATGCAAGGTTATGGCCTATACGCTGACCTAACTTAATATTGAGGAACAAAAATGCTGCGGTTGCACAGAATGCATACAAAAATAAAGTTTTCATGGATAGAATATGCTTCCATATTCTTATGGATACAAGAAACTCATCTTCGTCCAAAATCACTTATACGGATTTAATTTCATAAAATAAAGCAAATTTCAATATATTAAAACATTTTTTGTAGTATAGAGCTCTTGTTTCGCACTTGCACAGAGGTCGAATCATCGAAACAAATCACATCCAAATTTTCTTCAACCTTATATGCAGATTGCAGATCATCTCACTTCATTTACTGCAAGGTCTGACAATCAATTAAAGCAGAAGGAAAGAGTAAAGAATCTTTTTTT
This sequence comes from Primulina huaijiensis, assembly GCF_012295235.1. Classification (NCBI taxonomy): domain Eukaryota; kingdom Viridiplantae; phylum Streptophyta; class Magnoliopsida; order Lamiales; family Gesneriaceae; genus Primulina; species Primulina huaijiensis. Next base: position 11,595 of record NW_027355232.1, read on the forward strand.
ATACTAAACCAGTCATCTTTTAGAAATTGAACATGATATGAGATGAAGATATGTGGTGGGAAATGCTATTAAAGAACGTCAAACATTAAATAAGATCAAATTTCAATCATGATAACATGTGAAAATATTTTTTCCATAGCAATTTGACTAATACCAAAACCATAACTGCTTAGTATATTGTGAAACGGTGCAAAATAAAGTAATATCACTGCTTGATCATTGTTACAGTAACCAAAGATATAATCTTTCCAATCAAAGAAAATAAGACACTGTTTTCCTAAAAAAAAAAAAGGTCATCGCACCATCACCATCCATATATCTGGCTCTGGTTCATAAAAAACATGAGAATGCATCTCAGCTTCAATGACCTCACACGCTGCCTCTGGAGAGAAAATCCTGCAGAAAACCCATGTGATGAACCAATTATCATAAAGACAAGAGAAATCATCATGGTTATCACAAACTGGAGATAAAACTTTCCAGAATGTTCTTTTCGTAGTTATAGTTGTAAAACAAATGAATCTACAGCTTCAAGTAGGTAATAGGTAAGCCTTGTCATAAATATCATCAAAAACAGTGAAGAGGAAATATCACACAGAGAAACCCATATAATATCTTTAAAACTTCCAATACATTTACAACATACACAGATAAGCCATAGGTAGACATGTAATGAGTAATTCAGAGCATGGAAACACATCATTCTTAAAAGTTTAAACTGGCCAATGATAGCTGTAGGCAGGGAAACCGTAGGACTTATTCAATTGCAATCAGTAAGATAACTGAATGGAGTCCAGTGAATGGTGTAATATGAGTTCCAATGAAGTCCAATGAATGGTGTAATAAGACTTCTTAATTCTATTTTGAAAGATATTCAACCGATCAATTCTTTGTGTTCAATCTCTTTGCTTTCCATTGCTTTCATTGGCCAAAATGATAGAATATTTAGTTATTTATCTCATTCAAGGGAAATTGAAGATATTAAATATATATCCTCAAAATATCTTTCAAACTCCATACAGAATAAAATCTTAGACAATAAGCCACAATCATCAAGATCATTTTCTCCAAGTGAAATCGGAAGTAGAAAATTTAAATATATTGTAACTGTCAATTTCAAATTAATTGATTTCACAAATAGTGTTTGCCTGATGTTAACGATAGTTCCAATAAAAATAAACGAAAACAAAGAGAGAGTTAGCTTAACAAAATCAATGAACCAATATTACTAATTGAAATGAAATTCGACGTTAGGCCCTGAGCGGAACAAAATAAATGGGATAACCAGATAACCAAATAAGGGTCTGCATCGCCATTGCCCTTCTGATAGCATATAGCTTGATATCCTTCTCACAACGTAATACATGCGTATTTCAAAAACAAATTTTAAAAGAGAGAGCTTATGTTAAAGTAAAGTCAAACTGTATATGCAACAATCAAAATAACAAACCTAGTAAAACTGATGAGTCCTTCACTGAGACCAATGACAGAGAGCTGAGTCGAAAAGGGTAAATCCGAGGGATAAAAGAAGAGAATCTTCTCCAACTCCTGCCCTTCATTTTGGCCCCTTCTCAAATCAAAAACACACAATTTAACTGATTCACTAGCATTACTTCCAGATGTCACTCCCATTAAAGATTCCGATTCCCCCGCAATACTCACCAGTCACCTAACAAAAAAAATCATAAACAAATTCAGTAGATCTAGTGATATTAATGTCTGAATTTATAGACACTGTCTAATGTAACTGTCGATGCCCCGCCGCCCAAAAGAATAATCAACGTGGTAAAATCGAAGAAACGAGACGAAATGCAAACCTATGTCTGAGATTTGAAGAATGACCAGGAAATTGGCGAAGTTTGAGAATCAAAGATGTAGTAGGAAGAGCCTCTTGGAGTAAGAAGAGGACCAAAAATGGCGAGAAGGAAGATCAGCTGCTTCTTCCTTTTAGCGGAAATATCACGCGTATTCGTATAATTGATTTTTTTTCAGGATTTGTGTTTTTTAATTTACTAGCAAGTAACATGAATAGACGTTGTAACGAATAAGTGAACATAAAATACTTTATTGAATGAAATCGAAAGAAA
>NW_027355233.1:0-13987 GCF_012295235.1 Primulina huaijiensis
CTTCTCAGCACCATCGCCAATGTCCTTGTATTCTCCTTCACCTCAGTCAACGCCTTTCTCGAACTCTCCTCTTTCCTTTTCGTCCCAGAAGAAGATGATCCCTTAAACAACTTCTTGTGTAGCCCACTCAATCCATGATCCTTTTTCGCGTTCCTCTTTAAATCATCGGCCAAAAAATCCGCAGCCACAACAAACTTGGGGTCACTGCTGAAATTCTTGGTCTTCTTGCTCTCCACCAATTTTTTAACCATGGAGCTGATGTTAAACTGGGCCGCCCCAGCGCCACTGTTTTTCTTGGTGATGGCGCGTGAGGTTTCACGGGTTGAAGGGAATTCGGACGATGACGAAAGGTCGGATTTTGTGGAGTTGTTTAAGCTATTCGAGTACCGAGTTGCAGGCTTGATTGAAGCCATTTCCGTGAAATTCTCAGGTTTATCCGGTCGGGAATTGATTAGGCCGTGGTGTAAGGGAAGCAGAGCGTTTGTAGGTTGGTATAGTACCGAGGTTTGAATTTTATTCCTGTCAGAGTCAGACAACTATTTGGTCTGGAAAATTCAAAAAAGGTTTCGCGCTTTAATTAAAGTTTGAAATTTGACTCTGTGGAGTCGATTCATCATTGAAACACGATTTGTAACCCACAATGCTTTTTTCGTATGGAGTAGATTCAGAGAAGCACGATTTTAACATTTGGGTTGGGGATGGCAACTGGGCTAGGTGGGACAAGTTCGCCATCATCGTCCTCGAATTTCATCCCACTCTTATATATCCTATTTTTTCTGGTTCGAGGATTAGAACCCGAAACCACGGGAATCAAATCCATATCTACGTCCTCATCTGTGTTTCAAAAATATTAATGGCCAAAACGAATTCGAGTTCGGGGAAATACTTATTATTATATATTATTATTAATGATAATAATAATATTATTATTTTATTATTAATATTATTTTCGAAACGGGTTTGGAAGATGAAAATAGTAATTTCATATCCACATCGAACCCGAATCCAAACCCGAAAAAATCGAAGATCCCCATTTACGTTTCAGGTTTTCTTTATGGAGCCTCGAACTCGTGAGGAAAGTTGTATCTCTGTTGGGGGTCTCTTTTTTTCTTTGTTTTTTTGTGTCCGATACATAATATGGAACACGGACTATACAATAAATACTTGCATTTTTGTGTTAAAAATTTCAGATTTTATTATTTTAGTTCTATAACTGATTTCCAACCAATACATTTAGGAAAAAAAATTTGTGATATAAGTTCATATTACCAAAATCAAAGATTAAATACACAATAAATCATAGTTGAATTATGAGATTGTTTTCAGAAAGTCCTACTGCAATTGGGAAAATTTGTTAAATAATTTCGGTCAACTATTTTTTAAAAAAAATTACCTCCTCAAGTGTATTTGAGGAATACACTGGAGGAGATCATTGTATTAAAAAAATAGTTGACCAAGATTAATAATAAAAAAAAACCCATTGCAACTACTATGTGGTTTTTTTTAACAAAATATTCCTCCTTGTATTTCGATATATAAGAGTAACATGGATGATAGGTTATGGTATAGCGAAACATAATTAGACAATCAATGAAATTATAGTCATACAACTCATTGTAAAGATCTTTTAAACAGATCTTAGATGTTTGGAACTTGATCTTTAAACGAGCATAACCTTAAAAAATAAATAATAACCGACTAGATTTATAATTCCCCACCACATGAATGGGAAAATTTCACCCAGCTCCCTAAAAAAACGAAGTTGCTTAAAATCAAAACAAAGTTGCTTAAAATCTCGTAAAATATTAATAAGTATTTTAACCACCCGTGTTGTTAAAACAGAATTTCATATACCATAAAATCTGTACTTATAAATTTTCACACTGTAATCGCGTCTGATGATATTTATTACACATTTTATGCTTCTAAAATACACAAAATGTCATTTTTGTAAAATATAATTTCATTAAAAAAAATTAAAGACATTTTATGTAAGCTATTGATAAGCGTGGTGCTAAATTTTAAAAATAAAAATTAAAAAGTTGTCGAGGACACGATAAATACCCCATAAAAACTCGAGGGGGTTAAACGAAACCGTAAACGCTTATTATCAGACGCACGGCGTTAATTTGCATCTATAGACGAGGCTGCATGAGCCCCGCCCCTGTTTTACAACACACAAGGTTAAACGCCTATTATTATTATTATTTTTTGAAGTTTTATACGACTTTGAATTTTCATATGAGAGTTGGATGCAATTTCTCGCAAGCGAATAAAATTTAATGGGCCATTCATTGCCTGTAAGCTGTAAGAGTAAACGTGAAACCGAACATATAACAATGCACACAAGATCAAGGAACATAAGGTGCATTTTTAAGGCACTATCCTCACAAACAGCATCCAAAAATTCAAGGTTAATTGGCACTTTGTCTATTTCTGTAGATACAACTAAAGTAGGCACCAAAAGGAAAGTCAAAACAACCATGTACAGCCAGAACTTGCTGACAGAGCCAAAATTACCCCGGAGAAGTAGCTCACAACTCACTTCACAGTTTTACACTTGTAGCCGAATCAGCATAGAGCCGGGCTCCTTCATAGTGCTATATATACGACCAGAACTTCTGTGAACCTGGTGTTCCGTGTTTTTTTAGCCATTTCTTAAAATGAAGTTGAGCGGTGTATTATTTTTTTTTTTTGAAAGGTCTTATGCTGATGAACTAACGCAAGCCTAGTAACTATGATTTGTGTTCGTCATCTTCTGATCCTTCATGTTGAGGAGGAATACATACTTCTTCATATGTAAGGTCAGAGGTATTATCCTCGCTCAAAGTTGTGAGTGGGGGAAGCTGTGGCCCGGAACTGAAAATTGAAGTCAGGAATAAGAGTATATCGGGCTTTGCTGGAGTATTTACCCATTTATCATCCATCCAATCTAGCGAAACTCTAATGTTTTTCCTCTTTATGGTCAAAAATCTATTTTCACCTGCCAAGAAATGATAAGTAGGTCAAATTCTGCCAATGAGGCATCAGTTCACCGGAACCAAAATGAGAAAAGGAAAGATTTCTTTAACGAGCAAAACAATACCAAAACAACAAGATTGTAACCAACGGATTAGAACAAGTTGATGATGTAAAAAAGAATCAAGTGTAGTGATTGTTATCCTGATCAGGGATAAAGCCTTTGATTATTAGGTAATGTAAGGAGAGTAGGAGACTCGAGACTTTCCTGACTTTTATTTTATACCAGGGAAGTAAACTTGAAGATTGCTTTGTGCAGATGTGTCTTTCCCGATTACAAAACCTTCCCACCAACCATCACACCACCATGCATCGACTGCTGCTCCCACCTCAAATGCATGTCCCGAAGCTTCTTCATACCGCCAAGGCCTGATTGCCAGTCGGCGTGCAGATCTCACGCCCAAGATATCAGGACCAGCCACCCTGGTTGCCGAAACCCATTCCTATACACATCATACAAATAGATAAATAGGCATGCATAGGCTGCTGAAAATCAAGATCAACAATTTAGAACTTCTATCATAGCTTTGATTAGACTTTGATATCCAAAAAAAGTAACTCGTATGTATGTATACCTCCACTTTCCCAGGTCCATCAGCATTTAAAACATCGAAGTATTGAACCTTTAGCAATTTTTTTGATGAATACAAGATCATGCACCTGAACCAACATCCCCGCATGCCACTATCTTGGCAAAGAACCTCAACATTTTCATTGAATTTGTACAGCATTGGATCCCTTGGCTGAGACACAACGAGCCGATTATCAACAGGCCCATCAATTGACAGTTGGATTTTCAATCTCTGACACTCTGGCACATATTTTTCCATCAGACTATCCGAGACTGAAGTAATAAGAATAGCATGACTATTTCCAAGTGTCGAATCCATTCTGCAACTTATAACTCTCGTGGAGCCACGCTTTTGACATTCTATTTTAATTGATTTTAATTCGTTGTTTCTTTGCTCTGAGACATGAGATGACAGTGTTCGTAATATTGGTTGCTCACAGTAGCCTATTAATTTACTAAACACAAAGGGATTAATTTTGCCATTTCTGAATTCTCCGCAGCACGTGAAACATCCTAACGACAAGCTTGGAGGAAGAAGAGCCAAACATTTCTCGAAATGAGTAGGTGTCAAAATTGCAGCCAGACCATCAATGTGCTCTACACCAACCATGTGCTTGTAAGGAGTGATAAAAATTTCTCTGGGATGTGGGTGTAACAAAGGAATCAGACTTCCAATTTCCTCGCTAAAGTGAAACCAACGCACTTTAACAAATTTCTCCCCCTGCTGATCCTCGTACAAATCTTCCAAGTAACCCAGGTAGTCATTTTCCTCTTCATTTACGATCCATACAAAGGAATAAACCTGAAGGACAAAACCAGGATTGAGGTAAGAGTAACAAAAGCTGTTCGGTGTATGAGAGGATGCTAGCGTTTCGGGACTTACTGCTATCTCAGTTCCACTCCTGGAAAAAGCCGGATAATACTTCAGCTGCTCACTACATATCCAGGCATCACCTGACCATATGATGTTTGAATTTTGGGTCACCAAGTTTCCGTAGTTCTGTATTTGAAATCAAGGTCTTTATGAGTAATCCAATGGTTAAACCTCTAGCATGAAAGAATTTATGAAAGCATATAAATCAAAATAAAATAATAATAGATACCTCATCCAGGATTTTCTGATCAGAGAAACGAATCATCAGGAATTTAAGATGTTCTAGAGATGGTGCTGTGTCAATAGAAGGTTGATCGACCAAGATAATAACCAAATAAGCATTACACGTAATAGAAGTACAACTCTAGAGCAAAATCAAGCAATAGTGGATAAACAGAATAAACCATGTGAAGAAATATTAGGCACAAGCTGGGAAAGAATGACCATGTGTTATACTCACAACCACATTTCATACAAAATTTATGGAGAAAAATAATAGTACGAGAAACCCTGAAACCCCAAATTGAATCCTTTCCCCAGACCCACATTGCTTGGCCAACCATATCCAGGAAGAGACTGACATCAGAGGTTACCTGTAAAAAAATCTTCAAGTATAGTTCACATTATCTTGTGCAAACTATGTGCGAGTGCATGAATGTCCGGTGCATTAGTAGATAGCCTATACATTTTGTTTCCTTTTCTATGCACATCTTACAATATCCTAAGTTTGGCATCTGTCTTGGAGTATTCAGCTTCAATTTCATTTAGCTTTAGACCCACCCGGTTATCCATGTGACGCCTTTTAGACAACAATTTCTCCGATGATGAATAGCCCAATAAGAGTTCATGGGAATATTGATATACTACAGAGTACAGAATAAAAATTTGTTATCCATGTCGGTCTGAAGATTATAATTTCAACAATAAAACTAGACAATTGCATACTATTGTTCTCTAGGACTGGGGCACTTCTTGAGACAACTGATGTGAGCCACTCGACAACCTCTCGCCTTGCCCACCACTTTATTTCACAATGGATTCTGGTTGTGGACCTGTAAATATATATAAAATCCTCTGAAACAACATAGATCATGTGCCTTATACTCCTCTCAGTCCCCACCACAGCTAGGACAGAATTTCCAGCAGAATCCTTCAAGTAATAGTGAACAACACGATTGCCCTTTTCCGGTGAAATAACACGTTCTTCCCATGACTTGAAAGCTTGACAATTGATCATGCTATTGCTGTTCAAACATAACATGTTGAAATGCTAAGTGTCATAACAAACGCTCAATGTCCAGTGACCAGCTCATGAAAATGCAAGTTCGAGCTATGACTATCCAGTAACAGAACAAGGTACACATAATGTTACCCACGGGACGACAGGAGCAACGATTAACCTGACCGTGTGAAAATATTTAAACAAAGATGCTAGAAAAAAAAAAATCAAGGGCAATGATCCCATCCTACCACATCCTGACGCATTAAATCGACTTTCCTAAGCAGTCTATCTTGCGTTTTCGGTAAAATCTTTTAAATTTCCCACAGTCAGAAATTTCTACGAATCCCGAAGATTGTACTACGACTGAAAACAAACCAACAACGAGGAAACGAAAAGAACAATGAGATGGAGCTTATTACAGCAGCAGACAAAAAAACACAAGCGCCCTTCCATCTCCTGCACTATTAAAAAAATATCTTCCCACAAAGTAAAAGGAGTAATTCAACAAACGCAGAGCAACAACTACTTTCAGACACCAAAAAACAGGAAGGAAAAAAAATATCCAATAGAAGCCAGAGAGAAGCAAAAAAGTTGGAAACTTGGAATTCTATTCGGCTCCTAGAAAGTGACAAACCTGAGCAGCGTTGTAGAATTTTCAATGGTTTTGATTTTGGCGGCTAAGGTTGCATATAGTGGGTATTACCGATTACGTGACAAACAAATGCGGTGAGAATGAAAAAAATCCGAGAGAAAGAAAGAAGTGAAAAGCGGTGTGGATTTTGGCGAGCTTAGGCAGAGTCCTCCCCCTCCTGATCTTCATGGTGGATAAATTTGTCATATATTAATATTAATATTTTATAAAATATTTATTTAATTTATTTTTATTTTTAAAAATATTCCTCCATCATCTAATAATCCTTCTTTTCTAAAAATATACGCTGTTTTGATTATGATATAAATAATTTTAAGATATATGAAATTGAAAACATGGATATATTTTATTATGTAGTTAATTGAATCGATCGCAGGTACCAATTAAATGGATAAATGTCATTAATTTGTGTACTGAATTATTCGGAGCTACGACAGCTTAGCCGCATGCGAATGACCAGATTCATAGAGACTAGGCATTGCATAAGAAATGTATATAAAATTCCATTTTTTTGTATTAATTAGGGATGGATAGCTCAACAGAACGGATGGACCAATCTGGAATCGGTCGGATTTAATCCGGTTCTCTGTTGATTGATACCAGGTTGAAATGAATATCACATCAAGAAACCATATTAATCTGTAGTACAATAATGTATTTAGATCTGTAGAAAGTTGTTCAACAAATAACTTATTTTATGTACATAGTAGTGGTCGGGATTCTAATTTGGTCAATTTGATTTCAAATTTGGATTGAATTATACTCTTATTATAGTAAATCCAATCGGTCCAATTCAGTATCCTACAAAATTAATATGTTCAGCTCCTAATCTGGTGTCCAATCATGTAAGAGTGTGGTTAATAGTTATAAACTTATAGTTTGATTTCTCTTTTCAACATCTTCTCATACAAATTGGTCAGACTTACGTGGTTTACCTTGTTAACATGATTTGTAGATTATTTTGTTAACCTAATGGTTTACTCAGTGCGCACAATAAATAACAAATGTGGTTCACGTCCGTATAAAAAAGAAATTAGTATGGTTCAATTACCTCATAATCGTTTAAATTGTTTTCGGTAACATCCCTAATATTACTAAGTTGTTGAGATAAATTTTAGAATGATTCCAGTATATAGTTTTAAACCACGACGAGATTAAGGTACCCGATAGAAACCATCAATAATGTATACAAAAGTATGTGTAAAATATTTTAAAATGGGTGTTTGAGTTGGTGAAGTAGGTAAACGTTTGACCAGGAGTTTGATTCTTCCCGCCAACACTTTCTCGAGTTAGTCTGTTACACAAAGCTGGCTTAGTGCAGTTTACCTGACTAACATTATTTGCAAGTTATCGCGTTAGCCCAGCTAGATGTTTACTCAATGCGTGCTAAAAGATGGCGACCGCGGGTTCTCACGTCATAAAAACAAGTAGGTGTTTAATATATAATATATTTTTTAAATATCATAATTTTTTTTTTAAATGGAATATGATATCAGTCAAATATTCATATCAAACAGTTATCCCGCATGATATGTTGATGTGTGAAGAATATATGTACCTCATTTTTAAATTATATTCCAATGTCAAAATTACCACTAATTATATATAATTTATTGGTAAGCTGCTTATAACCATTTGGTTAATGCACAGGCAAGCCACATAAAACTTCATATAATTATTGAGCGAAACAAACTAATATGATTATATAGGTATATATAATATAATTAAAAAACACGTGCATATATAGTTAACAAGCTACGGATGATACATAAAGAGGATACATGAAAGTATTGGCATACTGAAAAGAAAGAGCTTCTCCGGGGCTGAGGGGCTCTCCGCCATTGACAAGGCAATCATCGTATCCAACCCGCCGGAATATGCTCGGATCCACCAGCCTGGCAGAGCTGAACCACCCGCAGCTGAGGTGGATGTTGGAGATGCTGCAACCACTCACACACACATTCTGAACTTCCACCGTGTACGTGGGTATACCATTGGGAAGCGGCTCCGTCGCGCCCTGGTCGACAAGGATGTAGTATATCGAACAAGACGGCGCCCCAGCACCGACCCGACTTATGGTACCGGATTCATCGCCTTCCAGTAAATATGATTCAAGAAGATATTGTAAATGAAAGGTTAAATGTGCAAAAGTTTAACAAATATTGATTTCTATATGTAGTTGATACAAATTTTCTTCCCAAAAAATAAAGATATAGCCAGGGTTCCTTTTTCTTTTTGCACATTACCAGTGTAATTAGTGACTGCGTGAATTCCGCTTGGCAGGACTGATTCTTGAATGCAAGCTTCATTATTAGCGGCTTCCAATGCACCATTAATACCCACAACTGTAACAACAATAATATATTAACTCTGGACAACAATTCTGCTTAGTACACATCTCAGTATTATGCGTTTCATAAGTTTTCTTCAATAAAAAATGCATGTGAATCAATATTATATCAGATAAAAAACAAAAGTGGTGTGCAAAAAATTAATTATTCGTGACATATACTTGGTGAATAATTAAAGAGGGATATAAGTATATATAGGTACCTGAGAATACAAAAATGGAAAGAGCGACCAAACATTTCATCTTCGAAATTCTTTCCTCTAACATATAACAATATTTTTTTTGTATCGAAGTCAATAAACCATTTTTCCCAGATACTAAAAACAGAACGATTTTCGTTAGAATTGCTCGTTTCTGGTGGTGATAACGACCAATTTATAACAGCAGAAATGGGCATATATAGAAAACTGGGACGCTCTGAATTGCTACCGAATTTGTATTAATTGTGATAGCAAATGTAGGCTAGGGTTTTATTATTTATGTTTATACTTTTTGGCTAGCTGCTTGTCCAAACTACAGACTAGATTGTTATATTTATGACCTACGTATTATATGAGATAAAATAATGTTATAGGTTCTGTGGATCATAATATAGTCGCACAATTAGATTTTTACATTCGTGTTTTTACAGTCTTATTATGTTATTTTTTTTTTTTGACAATTTTAATTATTTTTATGACGTTGTGACATTGACGTGCATAATGCTATATCAGCACTCTTGATGGAAAATGACTAAAATTGTCAAAAATCAAAAGATACGTGATTAAGACGGAAATTTAATAACATGAAATAGACAGAAAATGCATTTTCATTTTTTATTATACATATTTACTTATATTATATTTTCAATGGTTTTTTTATTTTTTTACTAGGTGATTTTTATAAAAAAAAATTATAATATTTAATTATTTTAATTTTAGTTTTAAAATATGATATAAACGTTTATCTAATATTAATTAATTAGCACTTATTGTCTGAATGAGAAAAGCCGTAATACATATACTGAAGGAGCCGACACAGATGAAAAGCGTAGGCAGCCAAGAAAATTATTAGGCCTAAAACTAGATTTGTAAGCCTCGAATCACACACACACACACACACACATATATCCGATCTAATTCAAAATTAGGTTTAAATACTTCAAAAAAAAGTTAGAATACTAATATTCTAGATTGTATAAAGAAAAAAAAATTAATTGGATCAATGATAAATTAATTACTTTCATCGATTTTAATAATATGACATTTCATAAATGAAATCAAATGCATGCAACATCCAATGTAATGATAAGACATGATTAATTTGAATAATTTCTCCCAACTCCTAGGATATATACATATATATACATATCTTCAATGGTAATCCTCGAGTCTTTCTGTCTGCCCTGCAACATAATCCAAGAGCGCTTCACCTTCTTCCCCACCGGAAAACGCTGGAGGGATTGGTGACATTTGACCGATGACAATAATCGCCACCAAGACCACAGTCGTGGAGACAAAAAGAGGCCAAAAATAGTTAAGAATGGTAGTAATCCGAGGTACCAAAATCAAGAAACTCGCAGTGCTCAATAACACCGCCGTTACCGCGGCCAAGAAGTATTTGTATTGCATTAACACACCATAAATTTCCATGGTTTCTTGAGGGTATTTTTGCATTAAGCATTGCAAGCAAATCTTGGAGGCTTTTTGAAGAGAGAATGGGAATTTGAAAAGATTCTTGTTCCTAAAATGTACATAACCTTTATGGTACATATGCCTTTGTTCACTGGACCAGTTATTCTTGTCTTGTTTTGCCTCTAATGCCAAGAAATCAATCTTCCAATAGATAATTACTTTGCACCATGCTTGCTTCAACAAATTAATTAGAGTGATGCTATATGTACATCAATATTTGTACTTCAAACTTACATCACAAAAAAATTAACACAACGTTTTATTGTTCGTTATGATCTAATAGAATGTGAGATAGGACCTTAATAATTATCAGTTGCAAATAAAATTAAAAAAATCAAATTTTATAAGTAATAATTTGTAAGATGTATGTTTAAGCTTCCAAATACATCTATGCATTGGCTTCAAAAGTGAGTCCAACGATAAATGTTTACATAGGCGACCACAAACACCTCTCAATTTCCCGTCATATATTCCTTGGAAAATTTGGGTTGCAAGCTGCAAGGCCGCCATAGTCGAAGAATAGCTAGAGAGATCAAAACGGCAAATAAAACCAACGCCGACTCACATTTAATTTATTGGATCAGAAACTGATCAGCTATAGTATTTCTGGAATTGTATCTAAACATGGTCTCCATTTCTTGAGCTTTCTCAATAAAGACTGAAGCGCCGGTGCGTTTCTCATCAGCACCTCTAATTGCTCTCTCGTCACCACTATCTTTACTGGCTTTCCACTGTGATCCTGATCAGTCGAGCCCGGCTTCATTTCCAGGCCACTGAGGTGCATCAGATGCGGGATTAGTTTCTGAATCTCTTGGGGCAATGGAGAGTTGCCGCTGCAGGGCGTTTCAGGGTAGGGGTGGAGCTTCTTGCGGGATAGTGTGGATCCTGCGCCTATGCAATTCCCCATGCTGAATGAATTAAAGTTGGAACGGCCGATATAGATAGATATAGAGGGTGATTTCGGGGGTTTTGGTACCCGTGGACGTGTAGGCCACCTTGTTACCACGTTTTTTGTGGGTTTTGGAGCTTTTGAAGTTGACTAGCTCTAACGTTGTAGTTTATTGTTTAATGTTTTTAAGTCAACTTGGTGATGAAATGCTCTGTAACTTGTCTCCATAGTGCATCATGTGAATTTTTCTTGAAATTTGGAAGTCAAATCGCTTACAATAACATGCTTTCCCAACAAACTTTTTTTATCATATCTTTAGCAATTTTCAATTGAAGGCCGCAACTCCACGACTTAGTTGTTTGCCTCTGTCTTTGCAATTTAAACCACATGTTAGTGGAGAGGTTTGAGTCGTTACTGAATCTCCTTCAAGAAATATGTGGATTGAAGTAGAAATGATCTGCCATAAAAATATTTCAACTCAGCTTCTCGTTATGACTTGAGAAACCACATACATTTGCTTTTTCTTCCAATAATCCTAGCGTAGAAACCTATAACCAAGAAGAGTTCCATGAATGGCAGGATATTCTTGATTAAGTTATATGTGTACAAATCGGCCTAAGCGTCAGATTTGGACTATATATATTTTATGGAATGAAATGATCGAGAAATCATAGAAAAATGACAGAGAAAAATAATACAAAAGTCATCAATCATTAATGACAACTTTTATTAAATATTAATCAAACAACGAGACAACAACCATTTATCAACCATCCACCCTCACCGTAGCTATTTCTTTAATCACAGTATTTTCTGTGTATTTTTTACAACCAAAAGAGCATATAATATTTATGTATATATGGTATATCTTTGCAGCTTATAGTATTTTGTGTTGAATTATGATTGATATTTGATACCATCACATAATGGAGCAAGCTGACGGGTTCTCTTCACTAAAATATCCGTCACACCTGTTGAAATTGCTGCCCCTACCATACGGGTACCCATATTCGTATCCATAATAACCATCGAACCTCGGTTGCGGCGGCGGTGGAATTCCATACCCATTGTACCACGGCAACCCACCCCCAAACCCGTCGTAGCTCGGCCCATAGCAAGCCATTGCCGGAAAAACCGGTGGGGTTCCGTTTACCGGATTCGCGGCTGGTAACTTCACCGGTTCAGGGGGAGGTGGCTTTGCATCCGGTTCAGGTCCCTTTGCTTTCGGAGCTTCTTTGGGCTTATCCTGGGGCTTGCCAACCACTTGAGGCTTCTCGGGTTCCTTCGGCTTCTCAACCACAATTACTTTCGGCTTTTCCGGCTCCTTTGGTTTCTCGGTTTCTTTCTTCTTATCGGGCTCTTTCTTCTTTTCGGGCTCCTTGGGCTTTGCAGGCTCTTTGATCTCAATGCTTTTGATAACCTTACCGCCTTTGGAAAATAACTTGTCCCGGCATTTCTCCGGGCTGCAGCACACCACAGTTACTGTAACTGTGTTCCCCTTTTCATCGTACACCTGGTTCCGAATTTCTCTTGTCCGGAATTCCACAATCACGAAAAAAACTCAGGTTCATATTTCAAGAAACTTAGCCAGTATCAACAACCACTGATAGATCAACGCTTGATCTGACTGTGAGATTCAATCAATTTGCCTTTGATCTTAAGATAATTTATAAACAAATTTTACATTTTTTTCTCATCTAACCATACACTTAATAATGAGCATTAAAAAATGGATTGGCAGGCTCATCGAAAACAATGGCGGCACAACTAATCCAGAATTTTGAAGAGCCTAATAATTCCGTTGAAAAACTCAGCTAAAAATCTTCTCCAATCGGATTAGCAGCATCTTTTATCAGATCTTACCATTATATTTTACTAAGGTGGGCAATACTACTTACCGGGAAATTTGCAGAGGATTTTCTTGATCTTCTTGTAGCAGTAAGAACACTGGAGATCAACCTCGAGTACCATAGTGGTCACCTGTATAATCCATTAATGTAATTCCAAAATCAATCAATACAAAATTCAAGAAAAACAAGCCTTGTAAGGGGAAATTAAAATTGCATACCTTCTCTGCCATGGCTGATTACTTATCTGAACTATTCTAGAGCTTGACAGAGACTTCTGGGGACACACAGAAAAGATAGGGAAATGAAACAAAATTTGTATAATTAGGTGTCAAAAAGATATAACAAGTGGGAAAATACAGTGGTATTGAGGGAGCACGTCGGCATATTATTGACACTCGGCGTCGAATATTAATGAAATCATCAAAAATTGTACATTGCTGACTCTTTACTCCGTTTTCATGTGCTGGCGTTGATGGATACACCCCACCTTTCACTGTAGTTGATGTGGCATCCATACGATTTGCGCCCACCGTTTAAAACGGAACGATGACGATGATAGAAACGTAACGTTTGAGAGTTCATTGAACCTAATCTATAACTTTAAAGATTTTTAAACATACATTTAATATCGACTACAATAATTTTAGTGATATGAAATTTAGTATGCATCAATAAAATTAGATATCGATCATCAATTCATCATGCATCGGACGTTAGAAATTTTATTTAATATTGAGGCTGCCACCAGAGTAGTCGGGTCGAGGCTCTAAGCCAATTTTCAGGACATCTCCAACACCGCACACTGCACCAAAGTGCAGCAGCTCCATTTCCTATACACCAATTCTTTTTTATTTTTTATTTTTTATTTTTTGTTTTTAAATATTTAAG
>NW_027355234.1:0-14310 GCF_012295235.1 Primulina huaijiensis
AGTAGTGTGATACTCAAGTTGAACTCGATTTGACTCGATTGCACCCCTGCTCCATCCAAACAAATTTAAATAATTATTAACGAATTCTTTTAGTATTTCTGTTTCTCCATGCATTGTAACGTTGTCCATTTAGTTAATGCTTGCGGTTCCCAAGTTCCAATACTCGCGGCCAAGGTTATAAAAAAATGTGAATTGTGATGAAATAGCAAGGTTAAAATTCAAACTTTTAAGTTTAAACAAAAACCTTCTTATTCTTGTAGATTCTAAATTTGTAATCAATTATGTGACAATTGAATTAGAAGGAATTGTTATTACTTGTGAGTGTCGGTTTGGAACTTCTTAAAAGGTGTTTGTTAGGTTAAACATTCATAAGTGAGAGTAGTACTGATGTGTGACCTTCTGAAAAGTTCTCGTGCGTCAAACTGTTGACGTTATGTCGCTTGACCTAGTTGGTTAGGTAGGCCATAAAAGAGTGACGCCAGAGCGCATTTTGATTTGATTGGCTAGGTGGACCGTAAAATAGTGACGTCGGATCTTAATGAGTAATATTGTCTCTGATAGAGACATGACCGATAATAGAGAAATGGTAAGACTGGTCTCTAAGGCATATAAGACAGCACCAATAAATAGACTCGCATATCCCGACTCGTGGTCCTAACAATCCGACCCATTAGCACATAATTAGGTGTACTATGCAATACCACAAATATAAAAGAAAAAAAATTGTGACTTGACTAACAACAATAATTTTGACCTAGTGGTAAGAGCTTGGTCATAACATTGTTTTATGGTTGGGATAACAATCGATGAAATTATTTTTGGTCTAAAATGATGAATTGAATAACTTTAAGTTAAAAGTGGGAAAATAACTCGAGATGATGCATGTGATATTTTAGCCAAACTGATATACAAAGCATGAAAACTGAATAGAAGTGTTGTATGTGTGTTAAAATTGATATATTTACAGGGTGTGATGAGACGATAAATGATTTTTAAAAATATATATATATACATAATAATAAATTAATAACCCGAATTACAATACACCATGTAACAAAAAAAAATAGAAGTTGAACATTCATCGTTACGTTCAACGTTTGACTCCGGTTAATTCTCGTGGCACCCACGTGGCAACTTTGATTATTTTGGGGGAGCAGAACCGGAGAGAAGGCGTTGGCTGGCCCCGTGAAACCCATTTTCATTTCTGATGTTGAAAATGATCCACTCGCCAATTGGCCAACAAAACCCTAAAATCAAAATCTGTTACTGTTATTTTTTTTAAAAAATTTATAGCTCATTCTTCGATAGTGAAGAACCCTAGTGATTCAGCAGCGGCCTTTTCTATCCCCCATTAATTACCGTTCGGATAAGTCGCTCCATCCTACTTTGTACTTCCGTTTGTGTGTATAGTATCTTTCACGGCTTCAACACCTGTAAGTTTCTTTAATTTATTGTATTTTTTTTGTTTTGCTCTGGTATTAGTAGACAAAGTCTCTGCTTTGAGAAGGTGTGTTTTGTTAACTGTGATAGTCACCATGGGAAGAGCTTAAGAAAATCTTTGGCAAGTTGTTGCTCTTCTTTTACCGAGAGAGATATCGGGGATTTGGGTTCTTGTTATGGATATAACATGGATGAATTAGATTGAAGGAGAAATGTCGAATGGATTTTATTGATTTTGAAAGGGTTTGGTCGTCTCTAAAGATGCTGAGAAGTGCCTATTTATTTTTGTTTGATACTGAGAGTTGTTGTTGTGGGTCAAAAGGGTTAATTACTAATCCATCGTTTGACTGTCTATTAATTTTTTTTGTAGCTTTAAATTCTAATTTTGATGTCAAATAATGCTAATAGAATGCTGCAACGGCTATATGGTGATGATAATTGTGTTTTCGTGGGCTTCCAGGTTCGGAAAAGGAAACTGGTTTATATCGTTTTGGATTCGTCTGGGAAATTTTCTGTGGTCGAACCATCTTCTTGAACAAGCAAGTGAAATCGGTGACTTGTGTTCTTTGACTTCATTCCAGACTTTGTGTCTTATACTTGTCTTCTGCTTTCAATGGCCGAGGAAGGTCCCTGGCCTGGTGGGCTTTCTTCTGGATTGGCTATTCTGTTGAATGAAGAGGATAGGAGGGACAGTTATTGCAACCCCCGTGTTGTTTCATATTGTGATAATTTTGGTGATCAATCTGTGGAAAGAACTCTCGAACATGTTTTTAATCTTCCTCAGAATACAATTAATCAACTGACAGGCCCTGTTGACCGCACTGCCGTCTGTTCAATAATAAAGAATGAATTTCTCAAGTATCATCCACAATTAAATGTAGTCTTTAACACAATAAGAGATGGGGTATCTACAATACATGATAATTTGGACGGGCATGTTGTTAGTCTTGATGAATATAGCATTTTTGGCGACATTCGAATTGTTAAACCATCTTTACTTATGGAGAGCCATGCTCTTTTCAGTAGTGCAAGGGCCAATGCCTGTGTATGGAAAGGAAAATGGATGTATGAAGTGATACTTGAAACGTGTGGCATACAGCAGCTTGGTTGGGCCTCTTCTGCTTGCCCTTTTACTGATCATAAAGGTGTTGGGGATGGAGATGATTCTTATGCGTATGACGGTAAAAGGGTCAGTAAATGGAATAAGGAATCCGAGCCTTATGGTCAGTCTTGGGTTGTTGGTGATGTGATTGGATGTTGCATCGATTTGGATTGCGATGAGATATTGTTTTATCGGAATGGCATCTCACTCGGAGTTGCATTTGGTGGGATTCGAAAGATGGTCCCTGGATTGGGTTATTATCCTGCCATTTCCCTTTCTCAAGGTGAACGAAGCCAGTTGAATTTTGGAGGCCTCCCATTCAGATATCCCATCAAAGGCTTTCATCCCATTCAAGCTCCGCCCTCGTCACAGTCTTTTGTTACTAACCTTTTTGATTGCTTTTCAAGGTTGTTACAAATTCAACGTCTAGAAAGGGCAGAAATCAATGCTGTTGAGAAGCTTAGAAGACTGAAAAGATTTGCATCTTTTGAAGCATTGTGTCATCCTGTCTCTGAAGGAATTTGCGAAGCGTTATTCTCTGCTCTCAATGCTGATATTGGGAGTTCAGAATATATAGGACATGGTCCATTGTTGTCATTCATGATGGAAGTCTTTGGAATCCACCCACCACATGATTATGTAACTTTGGATAGGGTGCTCGATTCCTTTCTTGAGTTTGAGGAGTCAAGATTATTGATAAAGCATGTACTAGAGGCGCTTTCATCTGAATGTAAGACAGCTTCCTTGGTTCTTTCAGAGTATCCTTATTCTGGATCATATGCTTATCTAGCTCTGGCATGCCACATCTTAAGGCGAGAAGAATTAATGGTCCTATGGTGGAAGTCTTCAGATTTTCATTTCTTGTTTGAGGGATTCCTTTCAAGGAAAAGTCCAAACAAAAATGATCTCCAATTTCTGATTCCTTCTGTTTGGTGGCCTGGCTCGAGTGAGGATATATATAACGAGGATAGCATGATGCTGACGACGACTGCTATATCAGAAGCAGTAAATAAGGTGTGCTTGACATGCTTTTCACATTTACATCATCTATACTCTGTTTTCATAGAAGGTTATTCGTGGTCTTTTATTTCCCCATGAAAGCTGAGCTGATACTTTTTCTTTAGCCTGCATAATCTCTGTTATTGTTGGTTACTTATCATAATTATTGCTGGTCTCTAGTCTCACAATTTTCATTTGAAGCAACTTAAATAAATTTTTTCATTATATGACATGGTTTAGCACCCTTATTCAGATAGAAGAGAAGCAAAGAGATCTCTGTCGCTTGGTTATGCAGTTTATACCACCAGTAGAACCTCTTCAATTGCCTGGCTCGGTGTTTCGGACATTTCTTCAGAATATTTTACTGAAGAACAGGGGTGCAGATCACAATTTACCACCCCCTGGAGTTTCAAGCAACTCAGTTCTTGTTTCCTTGTTTACTGTTATTCTCCATTTTCTGTCAGAAGGCTTTGATGTGGATGACATTTATGGCTGGATCAAGGGATATGGGACTGATTCGGGAGCTGGTGTAGGTTTCCTTCACAGAGGTGGCCAACAAAGTTTTCCAGCTGGCCTTTTTCTGAAGAATGATCCTCATCGAGTTGATATTTCCAGGCTTGGAGGATCTTATGGTCATATATCAAAGCATCATCCTGTTAACGATAATCAGGAAGAGGAAGTTATTCGGTGGGAAGAAGGGTGCACGGATGATGAAGAAACCAGAGTAACGCATTTTACTGTGCAGAAACCATGTTGTTGTTTTACTTGTGCGGTTGATTTATCAAAAAACATAAAAGATCCCATAAGATATTTAGCAAAAGGTTCTCGTGGAAGTTGCAGCTCTATTTCAGAGAGACCTACTCATGTTACAGCTAAATGCAGTGCAGGAAATCTTAATGATGAGATTGCTGATAAACCAAGCACTAGTGACCACTCCGATCCTGAGATTGCCTTTCGACCTATTCAGAACTTGAGAGTGTTAACTAGGGATAACACTTTGTCTTCAGCAACTTTAAAGGAGGAGGAACTTTTAGATGCTATGCTTTTGCTGTATCATTTGGGTCTAAAACCAAACTTTAAGCAGGTCAGCTAAACTGTTCATGTCTTTTTCTTTGGGCATGAATATGATTAGATCAATAATATTGCCTCATATGTTTGCTGTACTGTGACGTGCAAAAAATGCCAAGACAATTTTCACTTTGAACGTAAAGATAGAAGATGCTAGATCAACTTTTGAACACGAAGAAAAATCTAGTGTCACTGCATTTTCCGCCAATGCTCATAGTGCTGTATAAATATTTTAGAATGTATGGTTTGATAACCTTTTCCCCCCTTCTGCATCTGGAATGCAAAATCAATATGTCCTGAATCTACTCAGTAATCTGTAACTACTTTGTGTTTCCGTTCTTTTTCTATTGGCATAAACTGAACTCTGGACCTGTGATATTTAATGAAGCTCGGCATCAGTTTCTCTTTCTCTTTAATTGAGTACTAGAGATGCTCTTTCATAATAAAACTACATGTTTACCTTTATTTAAAAGATTTTACAAAAAGCAAAATTGGAATTGGGACTATAAATCGAGGCGGTGGTGGAATATTCAAGTAACATGCCTATGCACGTTCTTGGTTGACAGCCACTTTTTCATGGAATATTCGACTATAAATTTACGGCTTGGGTGCAGGAAAATTACATGGTAAATAATCTATCCATGTTTAATTTGCTGGTTTAAGTTTTTTTTTTCGGGAAACAATTGCTCTGAACAGAGTAGGAGCTATGCTGATGGGGAAGCTATAATTAATATGTAATATGCTGACAAGATATTTATACATGCCGACTGCTTAGGAACTCTGCATCATTCCTTTACCATTTCTTCCTTTGAAAATTATGTCAGTGACTATCCATGTCGCTGCTTCTCTATTCAATCAGTTTGAAACTTGTGTGCCTGGGCTTCTGGTCTGTCGGTCTATGTTGGGCATATTTTACATTTTTTAATTCTTTTCTCTCTCCTTGTTACTCTTAAGAAACACAACAATGGCCAAACATGGTCGGTCACAAGTATGATAACATGCAGAACACATGTATTTTTATAGCTGTCTCGGGGAAAAACTTATTGAAACACTTTTTAAAAAGATAGTCTTTGCATTCTAGGTGTCATCTTTCATGTCTCGTCAGTCACAATCGATTATACTCTTGGAGGAGACAGACAGACAAATCAAAGAGAGCATTTATGAGGACCAGGTGAAGCGGTTGAAGGAAGCTCGCAGTGTTTACAGGGAAGAGGTTATGGACTGTGTCAGACATTGTGCCTGGTACTAATACCTGTTTGGACATATACTTTTTGTATGTATAATCAGTTAATTGCACTAATACTTTCCTCTTCCTTCAGGTTCTACATTTCTTTTACTCATTTTTTCAGTTTCCTTCAGCTGTCCTCTCTCTTACTTCACCAGGGTTTATCCAGATGATTTATAAATAAAATTTTTATTCTTCGCAAGATAAAATTGAGGTACTAATTGATAGCAAAGAGAGATATTTGATGATGCAATCAAAACTGTTATAATTGATATTATGTGTTTGAAATTCATGCCACGAAATGAAAAAAGTATTATCAATGGCCGAGGTAGTTAGACATTGGTTACAGAAGTTACCTGCTAATTACCGTGGCAGGTGGAAAATTGAATTTGAAAGGAACAGAAACTGATTGTTTTTTCGTGGGAGAAGAATCGCTTTTGAGAAATTTTCTGCAAATTACTGAGGGGGAACATTTTAATTAGATAGATTAATATGCTTAATATTAGCTAATATGCCAAGTAATGCCATTTGACAGGTATCGCCTTTCTCTTTTCTCGCGTTGGAAGCAGAGGGGGATGTATGCTGTATGCATGTGGATTGTGCAGTTGCTTCTAGTTCTGAGCAAAATGGACTCGATCTTCATCTACATTCCTGAGTATTATTTGGAAACTATGGTATTGTCTCCTTTTTCATGTCTATTGACACATTTTGTCTTCTTTCTGTTGCTGTGATACTGTATTTTCCTTTCCAAACATTATTTGAACATTCTATTCATGGTTTGTCTGAAAGATATATGTTTTCTGTGCTAGGGAAGGTTTTTTGATAACAGATAGGTGCCTCAATATCTTTGATGACCTTTCCAGATTTAAAACATTGAAGCAAGTAGAACTCCTAGTTTTCCTCCCTTAAGTTTTATTTATATTACTTAATTTAGTGTACCCCCTGGTGTTCTATTTTCAAGTTGGGTCTGGGGATATTCATTCAACATTACTTTGAAGTCTCTGGGGAAATTGAATTGTCCTTTTTTTATCAAATCATTGCTTTGCTTCTTGCAGGTGGATTGCTTTCATGTTCTGCGTAAGAGTGATCCTCCATTTGTTCCTGCCACAATATTAATCAAGCAGGGGCTTGCCTCATTTGTATGCACTTCATCTCGTCATCCATTCTCCTCTTTTTTTGAATGTTGGGGTTGGGGCGGGGGGGTTTTGAACTTGCTCTTATTCTCCCTATTAGCTCCACCTAAAATTGGAGTTTGAAATATTTCAAAAGAAAAGTCATTACACACTTGGATGACTTATAATTGTGTTTCTTCTTTAAATTACTCATGCCACACAAGATTGCTAACTGTTAAAACTTAAGAGATTGTAGATCCTGCCACTGAAAGTTAGCTAGTACCTCAGTCAAATTGTCGTTAAATGATGGAATTTCTGTTTCTCAGGTTACTTTTGTTGTTACCCACTTTAATGATCCAAGGATCTCCAGCGCTGAGCTTAGGGATCTTCTTCTCCAGTCTATTTCTGCATTGGTACAGCACAAGGAATTTTTAGCTGCTTTTGAATGCAATAAAGCAGCAACCCTGAGAATGCCAAAAGCTTTATTGTCAGCATTTGATAATCGGTCCTGGATCCCTGTAACTAATATACTTTTAAGGTTATGTAAGGGTTCTGGCTTTAGGTTTTCAAAACATGGAGAGTCATCATCTTCATCTGTATTATTTAAGGTAATTCTGAATATATGCCTCGTTATAATACTCGCCTACCATATTGTTTCTGGATTTAGTCATCTCTTGTATTAAATCATTCTCTTGTTCAAATTGTCTGTTGAACTAGAAATTGTTGCGGGAAGCTTGCGCCAGCGATGATAAATTATTTTCATCTTTTCTCAATCGCTTATTTAATACTCTCAGCTGGGCGATGACTGAATTCTCTATTTCTATACGGGAAATGCAAGAAAATTACAAGGTATTAATTGTTTTTTTAATATCTCATTGCTTTCTTTTTTTTTAAAATCCGATTTAAAATTAATCTTTTGATACCTCATTTCTTTCTTTTTTGTCTGATTTGAAATTGATTGATGCAATGTTTCCAGGCTATGGATTTTCAGCACAGGAAATGTGGAGTTATATTTGATCTTTCGTGCAACCTTGCAAGGATATTAGAATTTTGTACGCGTGAAGTACCTCAAGCTTTTCTGACAGGAATCGATACAAATTTGCGAAGGCTGACTGAGTTGATTGTCTTTATATTGAACCAATTAATTGGTGCAATTGATCCTGAAGTTTTTGACATGTAAGGTTTTGTGTGAATATATCGACTCTTGCTTTATTCTTGCGCGAAGAGTCTTTTGCTGAATCTTGTTTTCTATTTCTCTTTTATTTATTTATTGATTTATTATTGACGTTCAATGAATGATTCAATCTGAAATTAAGAACCTTAGGTTGTAAACTTTTAATGCTAATGTATGATATATTTCTTTCGTTTATTTGTGGAACAACCATATGACATCTGTTTCATGGTGATTTACAGATCACTTAGGAGACCTGGCCAATCCTCTGAAAAGGTCAACAAGGGCACGATTTTAGCGCCTCTTGCTGGCATTATTTTGAATTTGTTGGATGCAATTAGAGAGACGGACGATAGAGATCAAAATGATATTGTTGCAATCTTTGCTAGCATGGACTGTGCTGATATTATTCTCTATGGATTTCAAAGTCTACTTGATTATAACGGGGTACGTAATTTGGTATCGTTATGTGTATATTGGCTTTTTATTTCACCAATTTCATATTATTTTATTCACATGAATGCCTTCAGCAACTTGGGGATTATGATATAAAGCTGTGTTATTTTTATGCTCATATTTCCATTTATATCTTGTAATAATATATTGGTAGTTTTATCATTGGTAAACATAATATTTTCTCATCAAAATAAATAAAAATAATGAATGTGTTAATAAATAAGAAAATCTGTTGTAAAAATGTGGCTTGGAGATCATGGTCGGGGGTGGTTATTTTGTGTTAATAATAGGAAGGAAGAAAAGTTAAGCGAAAAGAGAGTAAAAGGGAAACCAAAATATACTCGGGGACTGGGGTGAGAACTTTATTTTGTTATCTGCTTTTCTCTTCTTTTTTTCCTTGAAAAATCACGGCATTTGATAGACGAGTTAATCATATATACAACTACAAATATCAGTGATTGCTCAGGGAGTTCAATGTAATTGCGCATCTCAGAGTTTTAAGAGTTAGGACAAATCTCGTAGGGTTAGATGCTCTTTTTATCTACATTTTTCTTATGTTTTGGAATATAATACCTATTTGGGATTGAGGGCTATCCCATATATGTAGGTGGTGGTACGGCTCCCATACATTTACAAAGTAACTGTTCCAAACAAATCATCTCTTTTCTTGATTATTTTGATGTGGGCTTTCGTAAATGATTTGTCTATAAATTTTTTAGGCGAGCTGGTTCAAAGGGGAAGACTATATAGATAATTTGGCAAAATTGGAGAATTTCTCAAGCCTTTTGATCTGTCAGACAGAGTTGCAAGCACTTGAGAAGAGGATGAATGGGGGAGAATCTGAAACTGATGATCGTATATGCTGCATATGTTATACTAAAGAAGCAAATGCTTGTTTCGTACCTTGTTCTCATGTTTCTTGCTACAGTTGCATATCGAGGCACCTCCTCAATTGCCCAAGATGCTTCTTTTGCAATGCAGCAGTTGCTGAGGTTGTTAAGCTAGATTCTAAACTCGTTTGAAATCTTCCAAAAGGTAGGATTTCGTTTCGGTTTAGAAGGTACAGCAGTTTGTTATATATACTTAAAAAGTAGTTCTTATATATAGAATAACATCTCAAAGGAAAAAGAGACCGCAGAAGGTAAATTTGAAATGAAATCATAAGGTATTTTATTTTATTTTATAGGTGCTGGTGCATAGTGTATTTATTGGCTTGAAAAGGTGAATAAAACTGAAAGGATTCATTCCTATGGATTGATGAATTTTGTAGCCAAAGGTGAGGGCATTACCTTGTAAATATGAGGTGTAATTTTGAATTGTGGGAAATGAAATCTTTTCAAGTCTCTTTATATTATTGTTCATTGTTGTGTTGTGTGGCCTATTCTTGTGACTATCGCATAATCCAATGGTAATTAAGTATCTACGCTTCGGACACCTTGTGCTCTTCCAAGTATGAACCATGAACAGAAAGATCAGGCTTTTGCTTTTTCTGGGATGGTTCAACATGTTCGTCTCGAGTCTTAAGAAACTTAAGATGATAAAAAATTCTGGCTTGAACTTGAGAACTACATTCGGGAGCCAGGACGCCGGTGGAGGGTCGTGTAATGATATCGTTAAACACAAAAATGGTTTGAGGTAAAAAACAGTTGCATGTATCAAGGGAAAGGGGTTCGAACCTAGAAAATCCAGAAAAAGTTCGGGCTATGGTAGGTTTCACCATATATAATACAATAAAATAAAAAAACATCTTTAACAAAACAATAAATTTTCGGAAGATTGTTTTTATGAATTTGGTCCTCTCTTGTCTATCATAAATTACTAAATCGTTAAAAATACAAATGTACTAAGACAATTTAATACAATGTGATTTTATTTTTTTTGTTGACAATTTAGTAAAATTATGATTGTGTAATTTTTTTGAATTGTTTTTTTTTTTAATCTTTCATCTCTAAAAAGAAGTCGATTGAGATTTTTATTCCGAAGATCCAGTTCAAGAAAAACAACAAAAATCTAAAAGCTAGGATTCCATAAAAAAATACTTTTGATACGTGTGATGGTCAATTCCCAAAAAACGATTGTCTTGTTTGTAATAACGGGTTATATAGTAAATTTATTTGTCATATTTCATACTGACCTGTGACGAAACCAAGTGTGTGGCTCAACGATAGCATCTGGAAGATGTCTCCTACACAAAATACTAATCAGTTTTCCCAAAACTTAGATATGAAATATACATACTATGAATTTAATTTCACAATAGAAAGTATGTGAGTTGATGGCAAATTAGCATTCAAGTTAGATATGTCGAAACGAGATAACGAGACCAGCCGGCCAACCAATTTTTAGGTATATTATACAGGCCAGACAAGGATAGCCTGAAACCCGCCATTTGCGGGGCAGGCCAACCCGGAAAACCCAACCTATTTTGATGACTCTAATTCATGCCATCCTCTTTAAGATTGTGTTTTTGGATGCTTTTGAATTAACAAAGAGATCAGCAAATGGAAAATACGGGAAATAGGCTGAAATGCTACAGATGAATCGGTAGGAGGTTGTCAGTCAGTGTTAGTAGATTACATTACAGATAACATCTCCTAACTCGTGTTAGAATTTCAATATCTACAAATGCTTTGACACCTAATTCAGCCATTTGCAAACAATCCTCCATGAAATAACGCCGTTTCGACATCACCCACCATCATTGTCTCAAAAGGCTTCAAATATTTGTGCCTGCAGAACACGAAGTCGACACCAATTCCTATCAAAGTAAAGAAATGAAACATTTTCAATGTAGCGAAATGTACATTATAATAAGATCCTTGTAATTCTTTGCAGCTCCTCGCATATATAAACGGGATGTTCTGTGAATTTAAACAATTGCCAAGCATTTGATGATGATTTGCAATTTTTTTTTTTTGGGTGTGTTTGAAAGACAGGGAAACGAGACATGAACTCACATTATTCCTGTTTTTCATGCTGACGGCTTGGGGAGTCGGAACTGGAATCAAAGCCAAAACACTTGAAAAGTGCTTCCTTCGCTAGACCGAGATAACTGCAAGGATGGTTTGGATGTCGGAAAATCCTCGAGAACATTGAATCTTTCCCTGAAGGTTCTTCTACAATTTGATCTTCATCTCTGCCAGTCCCTCCACTTGTTCCGGCATCCCTCCAAACCCTCATGTCATCCACCTACCAGGATGACTGCTTTAGCATGGTGTATTATCCCATCAAATCAAATCCAATCAAATCAAATTAACATAAATATCTACAAGAACTACTAACTAGCATCTACTTATCAAGATAGACTCAAAGAGTGCAAACGAGTTTTCTTTACGAGCAAGGTTATCAAACTCAAACTAATTTGTTCCAGTTTTTTCCTATGCCTCATCAGCTGCTTGTAAACTTAACATGTACAATGATTTCATAAAATTTGTTAAAATATCAGAATATGCTCTAAAAAAACAAGCTGAGATCAATTCGAAGTCTAGCTAGATCTGGGTTCGAACCAGGATCTGCCCTAAGAAAATGAGGATTGAAAATAGCAGTATGCATGTATTCAGCTCAATCTGACTTCTTTACATCGTAATATAAAGATTATACAATAGAACGAACATCTTAATCATTTATCTTTAAGAGGGCACTTGAACAAATTCAGATCGATACATTCAGGTCACCAACATAATCACACAAGCTTAATTCTCCAAAGTTAAATATTCAACATACATATGGAATTCATTAATTTTCCAAGAAATAAAAAATTAAAAACCAGAATGACCTTAAAATAACAAACTATTTCGATAATGTATGCTACTTGACCGGGCCGCTAGATTAGTTTGATCAAAATCTCAAATTTGTCTTCCGAGGCATTTACTCAGCTGGCTAGAGCATTACTTTTAGGCTTTAGCAAAACTATGGTATTTTAAGCATCATGACCGGCACCTCCCAGCTGTGCATTATATTCACAAAAAATTGAATATTTTTCAACCTTGGAACATAATCTTTCTTCTAACTCAAACTTGATCAATTTTCTCTGAGAAATTCAAAGTTCTCACTCATTCTGCTTAATTAAAAATTCAGGGGACGCTAGACATCCTTCTTATGAATAAATACCACCAAATATAGAGAAGAGAGGACAAAACTCATTTTTTAATTAGTTTCCGAAAAATTATTATTCTCGAGAAGTTAGATCCCCGACACATAAATAACCAGCCAAAAGTTTTTGCTCACTCGAAGTAGCAATAAGCTTCTTGAATTGTTCTTAGAAAAAATCCACGAAGTATTATAAACAGGAGACTGTAATAAATAAATTCAGGATTTTGACTCCATGTTAGGCCATCTAGCCAAGTGGAGAGCTCAAACATAAACACAAAAGCCTAGAGTTAATAGGTAGGATAACCCTCAAGTTTATCGGTCCCTCTTAATTACTTGCGGAGCTAATCTATCACAACCTCGGACCACCGTAGCCCACTCTAAATGATTTTCATTTGCTGCCTTAATCCAGTTCGCAATGTGACCCAATTCTAACATTTTCTCGAGTCATTCCTTGCACTGAGTTGACTATCACAAAAGCAAAGCAAACCCAAATTCATTAGCCCCCACTTTTTCGAGATAATTGATCAATTTTGTAGGATCTCGCAAACACAATCTTTTACACAGCTAAAAAGCGCATAATCAGCAAGATAACCTACCATCAAGTAACATATTTTCCTTAACCACAAATCAAGAATACAAATGGTGACCTCATAATGCCTGAATGTTTCCACCAAAACATCGAATAAAACTGCCAAAACAAAAGAAAAGGATAATCACCGAACCTTGGATTTCCAATTGGAAGAACTGGGTTTACTGAGATGGGTCGGGACGGCAGTGGCGGAGTAAGTTGACGGCGAAGCAGCTGTGACGGAATACGGGCTGATAGAATCATCTGACGTGAACAAAGTGAACCCAAAAAAGAGGAGCATAACGAGAAGAACTGTAACAATAAGATGGATCCATATCAGCCATGGGATTTTGAAGTTTTGTATGATCAATTCATCGACAAACTGCTCCATTCCCCCGTCAACTCCAATAAATTCAATTGATTTCTACAAAGTAAACGGTGAAAACATCGAAAGAAAACAAGAAACAAAGAAAGTAATAAAAGGTAAGTGTGAGGGAGAAGCGGAGAAGAGAAGGATTTGACAGCAGACCGACCGGTGACCTTCTTGGATTAGTTATATTATCATTAATTAATATTTTTTATGATTTGAAAATCGAACTATTATTTTAATGAATATATTTATTTTATTATTCATTGAATATTATAAAATTATTTTTAAAATTTAATTACTTTACTATTTGAATTTATGTTTTCAGACCATTTTTAATATAATAATTTAATATTTATTTCATTTTCATAGATGTTTTGAGTTAAATATTAATTCAAGTTGTCTTATGTCTCAAATCAATTGATCAACTTAAAATTTATCTTTTTAAAAAAATTTATAGTTGTGTTTAAAATAAAAGGATTTGTGTATTTCTAATTATAAATCCTTTTATTTCTAACATTTATTTATTGTGATGTATGGTTAAGAACTAAGGTAGTACTCAATTATTATAACTAGTATACCGATGCACGCGTTTCGTGCTTGTACATTATTTTTTATAATTTAATTTATTTATATTTAAATGAGAATCAAAATATAATTATAAGAATTATTGATGTATTACACTGTAATTTTGATAAAAAACAATTTTG
>NW_027355235.1:0-14937 GCF_012295235.1 Primulina huaijiensis
TACGGTACTTCCGCCGCCTGCTCCGCCAGGTGCTGGTGGGCTGTCCATATTCTTGTCTGGTGGCCAGGGACAAGTTGTTGGAGGGAGTGTGGTGGGGCCGCTGTTAGCTTCGGGCCCAGTTGTTCTGATAGCAACTTCGTTTGCAAATGCGGTGTTTGAACGTCTACCTTTGGAAGAAGAAGAGGACGCTGCGGCCCCCGCCACCGTCGCCCAGTCTCAGCCCGATGCATCCCAGTCATCCGGTGTTACAGCCGGTGGTCATGTCAGTGAGGGTGGCACCGCCGCTGGAGGCGGTGGAAGCTCCTTTTTCAGCGCATCAGCTGCCCCCGCGGCCGGCGCAAATTACCCATTTTCCGTGAATCTATTCGGCTGGGGTAGCGGAAGCTCGGCGAGGCCACCCTTTTGATTAACACGGTCAATCTTTAAAACTCTTGAAAGAAATGTTGACTCAATATCGGGTGATTAGCTAGCTAGCTTCATTGTTCTCTTTTTCTCAGGTTTCCATATCAGTACAGTAGCAGCTTAGAAATGCCAGAAATTAAGCGAGGATCACGTGTAATTTAAGGGATTTCTTCCAAACTTCATCAATTTACTGCACCTTCTTGTACTACAAATTTTACACTAGATGGTGTGATTGCAAATTGACATTTTCTTTTGTGAAGCTGAAGCTGGATTTATGTCAGGGCTCAGTCTGGTTTTTCCATTTTTAAGTGTAAAGAGAGAAGGAAGATGAGCCATCAATGGCAGCCAGCAGCACAAGAATTAAAAATCTGAAGCCATTACATTTCCAAGGTCAGTTAATCAGAGGTCTCTTTTGTAGTATCCAAGCAAAATCTTTAGATTCCGCACTCGTAAATTTGGTCATTTGTAGGACTCAACATGCTTTTTCAGATTCTTATTTCATGTATTTATGTGTGTTATCATATATATATATATATATCCATTCATATGGTCATCTATATATCTATATTATATGTGTCTTCTTGTTCCATACATGAATGTTTCATTTGAAAATTCCAAGAATTGTGTTTCTATGTTTAGAATATTTGATAATTGAAAGATAGCATTGGATTTTACTTTAGAATTCTAGAGTAATTCAGCAGTCTAAAGGGTTTAGTTTTCTTTAGACTAGACCAGGATACTTGGTCACCAATTTACACTCCGATTTTTGTAATAATACTTCGTTTTAGTACGCAAAATAATAATGATTTACGCAGTAAGATATTTTCCATTCTATATAAACCAAATACAAATGTTGAAAACCCTCGACAAAAGATAGTACAACTAACTAGATGAAAGTTTTACTTGCTCTCCCTGTATGATTAGTTCAATCATCAAATGTGAGATGTCTGAGACCGATATCTCTCGATGATACTTAAAATTGGTTCAGTTCAAGCTACACTACCATAACAGTTGATCTGATGACGTATGTTTTATCACATTAACGATATCAAAGTTAATGTTACTCATATGTTAAAATATGAACGGTTGGATACACGATTAGGATACCGGCAAAAGGGTAGCATCTCATCAACCCTTTAAGTTACATTGTTATAGTAAACCTGTTTGTGATGCAAATTCAATGTCATTAGAGAATGAATTGGACTACTTGGATTGAGAATCCTCCATGACAAGATAGGGATACAAAATACGACTATTTTCGAATAATCGGTATACGCCGCTGGCTGGGAAGAGATGATCCACTTACACATGACTGTATGTATGGTTATATAATTACCACTATAATTTATGTACATTACACCACCAATGGATTCGAATGCATTGTTTATTTATTAGGCATAAATTCCATATTTTTATAGAAGAAATTTATTATTGTTTTCGAAAATAACAAACATTATACAAATATGAAAATAGAAGTAATTAGGCTATAGTCGTGATACGATTATTGATTATTCTTGCGCATATTGATTAGATATGGCATTCCTACTTTCTTCTTAATTGAATTTTTTTTGTTGAATCTCATATCTTTTTAGAAAAATGGACCTTAATATACCTTTGCACACATTGTGACACACACCAAGTGTTATTATTATTTCTTCCATGAAGTCTATTTTTTTTTTAAAAAAAACTTTTTTTATACACTTCTATTCTTGAAAAAGAATAATAATCATGTTCGTTAAGAATCCATATCTAGAAGATATCCTACATTATGGCATGCTTATCTCCTTCTAATTGCCCTTTAACAACAAGATTGATTCAGAACCTCGGGTAAAAGCAAAACGCCATAGATGGAACAAGAAAAGTGTTTTGTAGTAGGAAATGAGATCTCACGGTTAGGGTATTGTTTTACGAGTGCATCTAATAGTAGATATTTATCAATACATGTGTGGTCGACAGTAAACTCAGCATACGAGGATCTCTTTTAGGTTCAATCTTAGGTTATTGCTCTATGTGAAATTTATCGTTTTGTAGTCAGTTTCTTAACGTCGATTATCTATCTCCATATGTATATATGGGGGGGGGGGGGGTTGGGGGTTGAAGAGGGTATGTAGAAAGAGGACCAGAACTTTATAGTTCCATAGTAAATTTTGTGCATGTAGTGTTAATGAGTGGCACACGTTTCAATGTACATTGCCACTTCTGACATTTAAACGTTTTCTGGGCTCATTCCTTTTACTTTCTTCTTTAATGCTCTCCACACAAATCAATCCCATCCCATCTCCCTGGGGATATTCAGAAATTTGTATTTTGCCCCCTCATTTACCGAAATTTTGCAGCAACAGAACCGGTGGTTTATAATAAAATAAATAAATAAAAATCGTAATCCGTCCTTACAAATAAAGATTTGTTAGCAAAACAACTTTAGCTAGATGTTTTTTTTTTTTAAAAAAATGATATCCTCACGTGTTTCGAATACAATCAAGTACAATTGAGATGATCATTTTTTAAGATGAAGTTTGACCAAAGTTTCGATCAAGATCACTAAATTTTCAAAAGAAACAAAAAAAAGCATATGATCTCCCCGTTAAGTCAGCCATTTGAGTTTATTTCCAGCTTAACAATCTTGGATGAACAAGCATACTTTACCAAGAAAATTGGCAGCAGAAAAGATCATGTAATCCTGTCAAGGAGTCAAAAGTAACAAACGATACACATTCGTCTTGCATTTCAGAAAGCTGAAGTTAAATTGGAAAAAACAAATCAAAACAAAAAAGCCTTCTTACTATTATTGATCTAAACTCAGGAAGACCTTTGAAACCCTACTTAATCTGCAATACTAGTCACACACATTTACAAACTCAGAAGCTTCTGCAATCAGTTTCACGAATCATAAGGAAAAATGTCGAATCTTTACAGAAGGCGAATATTTAGCTGCATTTCTTTGACTGCTCAAAAGGAACGCGAACAAAGAGACGTCCATGCATGCTAATGAACGCAGAAGTCCGTCGTGGATTGATCCTCACAGGAAAGCCAATAATCTGAGTAAAATGTTAATTCTACATCTTGGCTCTTCAATATTGGAACAAAACAAAGGATATTACAGATACAGTGGATGCAAATGGTACAGATTGTGAGAAAACAAACCAAAATATGGAACAAATCATTCTAGCTCAAATAAATTATGAACTGTAATAAAATATATAATCTTATTCATTTCGACAAGGAACAAGCATTTAGGTTGCACTTTGATCGATGACTTTGATTTGGACGAATGTATTTGATTCAGAGGAAGATTTGAGGAATATATTTCAAATGACAGCAATCTTGGATGGATTTAAAATCCAGTGCAATTGTTATTGAAACTAAGCAGCTAGATACAGAATGGACTTGAAATTCCTTTGAATTTTGTTCATTGAAGCAAGTCAATAAATTTATTGATCATTTAAAACAAGCACAACTTTGTACAGTTGCTAACTTCAAAATCTAGTCAATGAGAAACAATGCACGAACTTTGCATTCGTAAATGGAACCAAACAAGATTAATAAGTTGCTAAGATATAACATAGATTTCTAAAAATGAAGTGCGAGATTACCTTTTGGAATGGTGCAACTCCCCATGGATCATCAACTTGTTGAGGCTGACCCATTATGACCAAACGTCCAGCAGGATCCGATTGAACTCGTACCTAAGCACACCAAAAAAAAAATCATAAATATGATTCGGTGTCTAAGTCTTAATTTGACAACTTTAAACTGAGAAATTGCAAGCATAATATATGTATGCAATTAGTGTCAGCCCTTAACAGAGGGAAACAAAAGCAAAATACAACCACGCTATTAGGTAAATTGCTTGTTGGTGGACGGGAACACCAATTTTTTTTTTATCATGGCCGCAACAAATATTGTGCGGTTAAAGAAAATCAAACCAAAAAATTCGGTTATGGAGGACATTATGAAAATCTGTGTGAGAATCCCCATTGTTAACTCCAACCAATACATAGTTTAGAAGAGATGTAAGAGGAAAATCCATCAAACCTGGGAAGTAAGAACCACACAAGTATGAAATTTGTTTTCCTTTGAAACTCCATGATCAGGTCCCAGTGTAAATAGACAGTCACAGACAAAACCCATTAATATGGGTAATACACATAATGACATAACTATTATCCTCTTTCACCAATTTTTTTTCTTTTTAAGCGTTCTTTCACTATTTCCAATCAAGAAGATATCCTCTGCATATAAAAAAAATCGAGAAACTATAGATCCAACAACGCGAGCACTGTTTTTTACTAAAGAACAGTAGAAACATGAAGATGGTGTGACATTCTATTCTAGTTTGTGTGCGGGCGGGGGGACCGATAGCCACCTAAAGGTGAAGGTGATTTTGCAAGAAAAGCCATTTTTACACACCTCTTTACTTAAAAGCCCGGGGACCAAGCCATAAACTTCAAAGCAATCTTTCTGCACACCAAAACAAGACAAATTTAATTTTTTTCGTGTTGCAAATAAGCGCATCTTGAAGAAAGGAAAGTCAAAACTTGGAAGCAAACATACAGTTTCCCGTACGCTAATCTTCACCCAATCAGCTGAGGGGCCAACATCAACAACTGGTGTCAGCAGCCTGCCAACAAAATAGTACTTTGAAAAATGATAGAAAAATGGACAACATTGTCACGAGTAGGATTCAATTTTCTGATTGAAAAAATTAGTTCAAAAGGCGAGTACATTTGCAGCAAAGGTGCCACAAACAAGCAATACACCATCAACTACTAGTTTAAAACATATTCTTTGTATCAGGCCTGTTAGTTTGGAATAGAAGTCTTGGGTAGCTACTCCAGAACCTAATTATAAAGAAACAGAGGAGCAAGCATAATCCAAACTTTCAACCACACTTTTTATACAAGTATTTTAGAGAATTCAATTGACCAAGATAATTAATACACTTGAAGAAGTTTTGCAAAAATTTATGGATGAATATCTAGCACAAAAAATTTTCATCGTACACATGTAGCATACATTGTGAATTGTAAGCACCCCTTCGAATTAATAATAATATGTTAC
The DNA here is from genome assembly GCF_012295235.1 of Primulina huaijiensis. Classification (NCBI taxonomy): domain Eukaryota; kingdom Viridiplantae; phylum Streptophyta; class Magnoliopsida; order Lamiales; family Gesneriaceae; genus Primulina; species Primulina huaijiensis. Next base: position 5,464 of record NW_027355235.1, read on the forward strand.
AAGCCATACAAGTATCATCTTCACTGTGACACAACTACTAAAAGATCAAGATAACAAGCCAGAAACAGCTTAAGCTTGGTAGCTTGATGTGCTACGACCATTTCAAATCCAAATCCAAATCCATGCACTTGTATCAAATCCATTTCAGATCTCGATTCATATCAGAGACAACACATCTATCTGCTAAAATCAATATACCTAAAAAAATATATTATTACATGAAAAAGGATTAATCAAATCTCTCTTGCAGCTCATGACATGCATTTTAATAGATCAATTTTATTCAAAATCAAAAGATGAACTTATAACCTCCGAACAAAATCAGATCACTCGTAACAAACCACCAAAAAAATAGGAATGAATATATCATAACCCAAACTTAACTGCTTATATGTTTCAGTTCGAGCAGCGTTGATTAAATGATCCGCATCATTTGGTTTTTTCCGTTTTATTGAGCCTGGTCCACACATCCATTTTAGTGTTAATTAACAAACCGAAACAATATGATACATCAGGTTGAGGTCACAATACAATAGGGTTCATTTACATCTACAATTTCCAAAATATTTATCTGAAGAGCATCATCCATTTCAAAAAATTAAAAGCTATCTTACCAATATTCTTGATATTTTTCTCATAAATTGCCATATTGCCAGGATTCTTGCCCTATAAAATTATCATAAAATTAAAAAAATTCACATGATGCAACAATAGCAAGCTCAAAGGTGTGCTTTCAGATGTCAATGACCACAAACCTTCATAACCGGCTCTCCAGCTTCACCGTGTCCTGAATGGTGGGCATGCGAACCTTGCATAGAACGAGAGGCATCATCTCTTCTATCCCTTTTTGACCCAGATCCTTGATAACCATTTCCCTGAGGAATTATTTAAGACAATCAAAATGGAAGAGTGATGGAATTTCCGATTCAGTCTATTAGCCCCAAAAAATCAGGGAATTCAGTAAAGATAATACAAAACTTGTTTTGTGCAAATATATACAGAAATTGCAAGAGTGATGTTTGGCTCTTCTGCAACAAAATGGGGTTTTCCCAATGATTATCGATTCCAACCACCAGAAATTCTTGCATATATAACTGAATCTCAATCCAAAATCAAATCAGTATGAATTATATATCCTCTACAAGCAACACATCAAACAGCTTACCTTAAAAAGATGTCTTGATACACTAATGCCTAAGAAACATCCAATTCCCTGAGATATCACTAGGGTTTATAAATGTACAACAATGAAATTACCTAATACATAAGAAAAAATTTCAGTTTTCCGACTCTAGAAGGGAAGCATTGCAGGGTGGGTGCACGAGAGAGACAAAAAAAGAAAGAAAGACAAAAATCAGAAAAAAGAAGATACTGATAGGACAATAATCTACATGTGTAATTGTGTATTATCTGATCAACGGATATTTGATTCTTTCATCAATGTTATTCTACAAAAATATCATTAATATTTCTGCACAGCTACATAAGAAACTAGATACTCTACCCGATCAGATGTGAGACATCATGAAAAACAGAAACCGAGGAAAACTGCAACGTTCAACTTTTTGGGGTAAAATAACGTGATTAGAGGATAAAGAAAAACACACCTCACTGTCAACACCAGAAGCTTCAGGTTCAGGGGGCTTTACTTCTGGGAGTTGAAGCTTTCCACTTTGTGTCTTGTGTCTTTCATATTCCAGGACATACTATGCATGTGGATAGGAAATTAGGTCATCAAATGTAATAAAAGCATAGGACTTAATCAGAAATTATAGAACAATATGCACCGCATGCTAGAGTGCACTATACAAGAACGCGTAAATTTTATTCTAATTTAATCTCTTTCCCAATTGCTCAGGGCAAACAAGATATCCGGTTACGGCATATATTTATCCAATCAATACAGTATCCTTGCTCTAATTCATCTCTTTCGTAAGTTTCTAGGAACAAACAGGATTTTCATTCAACTCATATTTACCTCCAAGTATTTTAAATGATATAAGGTACTCTATTCTTTGAAGTGAATCGTACCGAAATGATACTACTAAAAACGTATGGTAAACCAGAAACTGGGATTCCAATCCTTAGATTTCACAATTTTATAAGCAGACCAGAAATTGCAAAGTTAAGAGAATCTCAATTAGAAAAAGATGAGGCAGGTCCTGCAATTACATCAGCCACTACCGATGGATGCAAATCAAAACATTGTTGCACCAACAAATGAAAGTTGAGCCCGAATTGTCACCTTTTCATAGAAACTTTGGAGTGCCCAATAAATTGTTGTGCACGACCTGTAGAAGAAAAGATGAGATCAACTAACCAACTTTCATAACCTCTCTCATAATGCTGACGAAAACAACAAATTATGTTGATTACTCACAGGCTGTACAAGAATGCCAACAGAAGCCTCGAGAAGTGGAAAATAAAGTATTCAAAAATGTTTTCCTTTCACGCAAAATCAGAGCTAAAGTTATTAAGTACACTAAATATATCCCTTTAAATTTCATAGCAGACCATAATTTATGTCCTACATCATCGAATATTGATGAAAGCTATTCCAACTGAAATGCATCACAACCATTTGATGCAAACACTAGCAATTCAAAAACACAAGTAACTCGAGTAAATTAATTTAGAGAACTGTATTAGTTTTATAGAATGTTAGTGACCCTCGCCTGACCATTAAATGAGATGAATAAGAAAGGAAAGAACACTCTGCACATGCAAACAAGAATTGTCATGAATTTCCAAAAGACAGCCTTACTTTGGTGGGTGGAATGACTCACCAACCTGCCTCCACAACTTGTATCCAGTTACCTAATTACAGATCCATAAAAATTCATAAGTCCAAAGCCAAAAATCATTTTTTTTATTAGGTTTCCGTGCATGTACCAAATGTACTTCAAGAATGTTGAGATTCTAGTCCAGTAGGAATGCATAACATTACTTTTGCTGGAAGATTGTAAGCACCATGCTAGTTGGTAGATATTATGGTTATAGCTCAAAGTTCTATGAGTTAGCAGCATGAAAGTGCAAGGTCTCCAAGGCTAGTTAAAGTGATTGTGCCTCAAATAATTCACCAGTAGGAAAAAAAATGCAAAATCATACATCCAAATTTTCCAAGAGTTGGGAATTGCTTGCAAAATATTAGAATATTCGAGTTCATTTTTTTCCTGTTTATATATCATAGATTTAATGTTTTCCATTGATTTAAGCACAAACTTGATCTAAAATTCATTTATAGTCATATTATAGGAGAAAAGGACCTAAAGAAGTGAATAAAGCACGAAAATCAGGCCCCCCAAAAAAAAAAGCAAACCAGAAAAATGCTGCCAGAAGGGGCACCCGAAACACATCTAAGAAAAATTAATACAATGCTTGGGCACCCAAGCGCCGATTTTCGGGTGCCCCAGCACACTTCGCACGGAAACCTACTTTCATTGGGCTTTGCGCGTTGTTTTTGGCCCGTTAGTGATGCAACACTACGCATTAAAAGGAGGTTTGGGACACGAATTTGAAATATGAGAGCGAACGACAAGAGATAGTTGAAAGACTGAGGAAATTCATTCTAGGACAGAGACTTTGTGATTTTTATTATTTCTTTGAATTTATAATGAGATTTTTTAATATGCCTATGTATTTAATTATAAACTTATTGATTTGAATTTCATATTCGAGTATTATTTTGTCTCTTATTATTTGTTCTTACAATTTATTTATGTTTTTTTGTTTTATTTACCTTTCAAGTTATTGTTCATAGATTAAATATTAAATACATTTGAAATATGACAATCGGGAGTGGAGATTTTGAATAGGAGTATTGGAAAACACAACCTAGGATTGTTCCAGAGTTTAGGAGGCCTACAATTTATTTTGATTCGTTGAAAGATAATCATATAATTTGATTAAATTATTTTGATGCTTGATTTTTATAAGGATATCGAAATCGACATTAGAATAATAAATTTACTTGACACTCGAGAGAGTGAACGAATAACATTTAGGGGTTTCGGCCTATAGATTGGAATAAGTGATGTTATCAGTTGATATGATTTACATGAATGATATTTGAGTGAAATCTTGTAACTAAAACCCGTCTCGTATCCTGTACCCAAAGTCGTCTTTGAAATTTTACATTATTTAATTTATTTTAGTTTATTGAAACTTTAAGCCTTTATTTTCTAAATAAAGTTGAGATTATTAATTTTTCAATCATCGTGAGAACAATAAATTACTCATCATATATTAAAGTTTGATACCGTCGCTTGCTAGCGAAAATCACGCAACATTCGTTCATTCAGTCAAGAGAATATGTAAGGCTCATATATAATGACATGTAAGTTAGATTGTAAAAATAATGGCGCTATAGAAAGGGCAAAGAAAACATATAAGCAAAACAGCCATGATTCAATAAAAAAATTTATATGCGACTGAAAAAACGAAAGATCAGACTTCATTCAATGAAAATATTATTTCAATAATTTTCTACTCAGTTCCAATATGCACTTTGTTTTTTCTCTATTAAGAGGACTAACAAACAATTTCCACCTCAAAGGTCAAATGGCAAATAACGAGCTGACTAATAATAACATATAGAGCTGTCAAAACAGGTCGGCCCACAACCTGTGGGTTGGAAAATTGTCAATCCAACCCACCTATTCTCCTCAGTATTTAGTCATATTTGGAGGTTTGGGACTAGCCCATTTTGAAGTCTCTACTAACACAGACAAGAAATGTTTCGTTCTTTTCTCAAAATAAATGAGAAAATTGGCAGTGCAGGATTGTGGAAGTATAAGATACATAAATGAGACAAGCTGTGAGCAAGAGAGATAATCCCAATTGCATAAAGGCAAACATATATATTCCAAAAGCCAGTTTCAGTTCAATTGAACCAGCACAAGACCATGGAAAACAATAATGCCTTGAAATTTTGTTTGTGGAATCACAACCATGGTTCGGTGGAACGGTCGCAGAACGACTGACTGTCTGTTTTGGAAGAGGAATAGCTCCTGCCATCCAAGATTTCCAGGCCATGTTCTGTAAACTGCATTTGTTAACTTATCATGCCAATTTCTGTGTCGCAGAATGATATTGGCTATCACATAATATTTTAATTTTTTATGAGATGTAACAGCTTTTTCAAAAGTATCACGTTGACTTTGTTTTCTCAAAATAATATTTTTAAGCCTTCTTCTAATTTTTTCTAATGAAAAATCAATTAAATTTTTTCCATAAAAATTTCAAATATTTTTTTATTTTTTTCCACAAAATTCACGTAGTCACTGTGACTGTTCCGTTGAAATGCCAATAAAACTACAACAGTAGCTTCTGTGACGCCCTATGTGATCATGCCCTCAAACCATGATCACAACTACTGCACAGAGCCAAACATTTCAGATAATTGGATGATGAATATGTACTTGCATTCCTAGAACTTGGCACATGGTACTTTCTAGTTTTTACCACAGAAATATGTCAAAATGCTTAAGATGCAATATAACACGTAAAAATGGAAAATATCTACAATGACCGTCCCATGCTGCAACAAAAGCCAGGCCAACAAAAACACAGAAATCAAAAGGCATCATCATTGCAACACAATTCCAACAAGATAATGTACATGATGCATAACAAAAATCTTATGTCAATAACTGCTAGAGATTCATAAGAAGTTCAGTGAAATATAAATTGTTATCCCTTAACTGGTATTGGCAGAAAAGTTTAGCTTGAATTCACAAAGTTCCCTTCAGCAAGAAAGTTATGTTATTATTATTTACTCACCCTTATTGACTGACATACATCATCTAATAGCGTGTTATAAATATATAACATAACAGTTTTCAAGTTTCAACGAAGGAATGGAATAAATAGGCATAAATAATAAGTTAAGAAGAACAGAGGGATCTACTGTGGTAAATGAACTATTTCATAGGTTTGTGTTGTGTGTGAGTGTAAACGTAAACACTGATGTATGAAAAAAGTAAGAGAAGGAAGAAAGTATGGGAACAAATGAAGGGGTGAATATGGAAAAGAACACAAATGAAGTTGAATATGGTGTGTGGTCGACGTAGCATGCCTTGCTATTGGGAAAAAGATAACAGACGCAGCTGTAGTCCGCCCAAAGCTGAATTACTGGCTCCTCCACTACTTTACAAGCACAAGGCACATCAAGGCATGTGAGCAGCCTGGTGTAAAGAGGTCTAGGTACTCCGCTGAAGGCGATACACGTTCTTATAGAAATAAGACGCATTTCGGCATAACATTCTACAAATTATCTATTTTATAGAAGATTACATTCGAGCCTTTAACGCATGCTAAGGCACACGTTTCAAGGTCGAGCAAAGCACTTCATTAAAGGGTCTCTCCCTAAACTTGCGTCTAAGCACAAGGACTGAGACTCGTTGAGACTTGACTCTTGAGTTTAGGCACCCGCCTTATTGCCTTTTGATTACTGGGTTTTAGGCTGAAAGTTAGCTCTAATAAAAGATAATAACAAAATGGACTATCAAGTATGCCGAAGTAAGAAAAATGAGGAACTTCATTTCATACCCGGTCATAGCCTCCCAATCTTATCACACCTCTCCATAACCTAGCAATGAAGAAAGGAGATAAATCTTTACCTGACAACCAGCTCATAAACAAATCAATGCACAACATACTTTAGGAAATTTAGCGGCTCTCCGTTAACTTCCAGTGGATTAAAGTCCATTGCCCTCTCCCGATGAAAACTTTCAAGTTCCTTCATAAATGTTGCTTGTTCATCCGGTGTTCCATCATCATCCTCTGCCATCTAAGAAACAAAGAAAAACCAACTTAAATCTGAGATTCTCTTTGCTTTACATCCCCAATCACTCACACTTTTACAACTTTACTTTTCTAATCCCACGGTTATTATATTACCGGAGGTAGCATAGCTTGAGTAAATATGGTCTCGACCGTATTCCCATCGTTGAATGCAGCTTCCTTACTTTGTTCTTTCAGCTCATCTTTAACTTCTTTACACTCATTCACATTTGTTACGTCTTCCATTTCTTCATCTTCATTAAATTTCCGACTTAAAAGATCGTCACTAGATGATAGTTTAGTAGGAAGCTGCTTATTTTCACTAGAATTATTCCCAGAAACAACAATTTCCGTGGCCTTTGGTTCCACTGCAATAGCCAATGATTTACCCGTAAGCTCCCTATCTTCACCACAATTATTCACAGCATTGACGTTATCAGTGGCCTCACTATTGGGGCTAGTTTGGCCTTCCGTTAGACTCGAAACAATTTTATTGTCTTTTGAAAAATCTCTTGATATATTATTCTCCTCTCCACCATCCTGTTCGTTTTCCGACTCCTGAACATTACTCCCCAAATCATTCTTTCTTTCGTTTTTCATTTGCCCATCAAAAGATCCCTCAGCATTCATGGGTTCGTTGACCTCATTCTTCGGGTTAATTTGGATTCCCATCCGACTCCTGGCAGTGTTAATAACTTCTGATTCACAGGGAGCTTCTTCTCCATTCTCACTTTCCTTTGCATCCTCCGCGACAGCAGTTGCATGGGTGGATTTTTCTTCTTTGCTGTTATTTTCTGACTCTTTAACATAACTTCCTGAATCACGACGGTGATTTTCAGTATCCTCCATCTCTATATCACTCTTATCCATTTTGATATCTACTCCAAAATATCGATATTGCTTCCATTAGACGTTTTCAATGTTGAAACTTTTCAAAATCAGTATGAGGGGAGGGGAGAATAAAAACCCATGAGTAAAATCACAAGATAAAAAAAAATCTAAACATTTGTCCAAACAAAACAAATCACAATCCCATCGAAATTTATCATCCGCCAGCCACCACCACCATCTATAAGACTATAACCCTTTTCTTTAATTAAGAAACAGCTTGAATTGCGGCGCATGAACAAGAGCAAAAAAAAAAAACCACAAGCAAATAAGTGGAAGAACATTGAAAAAACCGGCCAAGAAAAACATTGTTCTGTCAAACTTAACTCAAGATTCACATACGGAACATAAAACAACACACATCAAATCAAATACAGCTGAAAAAGGCGAAAAAACTTGCCTGAAACCAGAGGCTGCGACAGAGTGCAGTGCTTTGGTGGCGCAATTCAGACCCAAATCCAGGGCTTGTGTTTTCAAATTTCTTGAATTGTAGGGAAATGAGGAGGAATTGTGGGCGTAAAAACTGAAAGAAACGGCAAAGGCGAAAAAAAGATAGGGAAAGATTGAGAAATTGTTCGGTGAGTGATGTGTTTTACGTGAGAAGAACACTCTCTGCACAAATACAATACGGTTGGTAGTTTCGCAGACCCAACGCTCAAAAAATAGAGGGAAATCTTGACATCCGTAGCATTATGTTATTTAAAAAATAATTAGATATTCCATTAATACAACATATTATTATATATTTTTTCTAAATTTATTGAATTTGAATTTAAAATATATTCATATTTACTATATTATTAAATTTGAATACCTCGTACTAATTAATTTTAATATGTCAACGTCACACCAAATTTTTTTTTTACTGTTTTATCTTTCGTGATATTTGTTAGCTAACTTTATTGGCGTGAATTTTTTAGTAATTTTTGTACATCTATCTATTATTTTTCTATTTTTTTCCATATTATCTCTAATTTATTTAAAATTATCTCAGTAAATCTTATCTAATGTTATAAGTAAATCTCGTGTCCATGGGCGTAGCGTGATCATCCACAGCATATTCGATAAAGCAGCTAGCCAAAATGAGGCACGGACAAGGATAGAATCATAATTAGTAATCAATCCGAATTAGAATTTTAAACTTTTTGAATCTTTTTTATTTTTTAATTGAGTCATCCAAAGTAATATCAAATTAATCATAGTATAATATATATATATATAAAATTGAGTCATCCGAACTATATATACAACTTCGGACACGGACGTTCCATGGAGTCTTGCATGACCATGGAATTGTGGTGGCGATTCAATCTTGATCATGGTCGCACGTTTTTTTGGGATACAAGTATGCAATTTCAAAATATCCAAAAGGGAAACATATTTAGAAATTATTATTTGGAAAAAGTAGAAGTACTTATTTTTTATTTCAAAAAACGTGAATAACAATAATTATTAAAAAGAAAAAAAACTAGGTGGCAAGTATAATTTCTTGGGTCCTTATAGTCAAAGCCTGAATGAATTATTGGTAAATGAGATGGGACCAGGCCTAACGAATCGTACACTTTGGTCTTATTATATACACTGACAATAAAAGGCCCGAGTGAATGTTTAGTTTTGACAGTTAGTCATCCTCGATGATGGATATAATATATATCAAGTTATCTAAATATCTTTTTTATTAAAATATTTATCACTGTATACTATTTATTTTTGTGTCACAACAATACTCGGTTACAAATTTGTAACCGGGTATTGCAATTTTTTTAATTTCTTCAAGCCAGCGTGAGTTTCACGTTGACTTGA
>NW_027355236.1:0-15576 GCF_012295235.1 Primulina huaijiensis
AAGTTAATTAAATTATAATTCTAACAATTATTAATAAAGTATATGAGACATTGTTTTAGCTGGTATGTAACATATTTTAACAATCTTATTACATGTACATAAAATCTTATTTTCACTTTTAAAGTTTGAATATATATAATTACCAACGTGAAGAAAATATATAATATATCTCCCTCAAACGTAAAATTCATCATCTACATCTTCTGATCTTGTTCAAATTCTCACCTGAAACCAACCTTTTCAACAGAATCCTCAATCTCTCCGAGCCCGCTCCATTCCTCAAAACCCCATAACCCTCAGCCATCAACTCTGTGCACCCATTAGTATCAGAGCACCACCCTCCAAAAGCAAACTGCTTCTTCCCTCTCTTCAACAGCTCACGATCAATCATGTCGAGAACCGGATCGTTTTTCTTGAACTTTCGAGCAAAGGGTCTGTTACTCTGCACCATTTTTCTGTAATCTTTGAGGCCAAGAGATCGAGGATGCTGCTTTGGGGGAGTGTCCCACGTAATGTAATGCAGATCGTGGTTTATGGTGGTGTTTTTGAAGTTGTGGGAGTTGCAGGATAGTGTCTGGAAATAGCCTTCCGGGGAGGAGACAAAGTTGGTGTAGTAGAGGAGTAGGGTTCTTGGGAGATTGTCCCATCCTATTATGCAGTACTCGGCCAAGGATCGTGATAAAATTGTCCATGCCGAACCTGTGTAATACATACAATATTATATATATGTTCATTCACGACATTAACTTTAAGGTCAAATTTCAGTCTTAATTATATATATTTTTTATTTTTTTTAGCAGTTTCAGTCTTTTTTTTATTTGGAGTGATGATGTAACAACTAACATCATATACGTCGAGAGGAGGGTCAATATGAAAAATTAGGGACCATAATTTAATGAGTGGAGCATGTGCACAAAATGCCCAGCAACATCAAGCAGCCCAATTTCTAGTTTATTATGCGCTTTGACATCGACATTCAACCATAGAATAATTATTTCTTTAACCACCGAAAGAAGATTGAACGAGCTTTATCTCGAAACCAATCTTTAATTATCTCTCAATTTCATTCAAATCATTTTTATACATATATATAGATGGTGAATTTAATTGGACATTAATTATCTCCCTCTCGCGTGAGTGATTTATACTCGATATCTATCAAATAATGTTATAGAAATCCCGAATGTTCATATATAATTAATTAGTACACTTCCATTAGTAAATTCATGAACAATATATAATTGATTGATCATGCACTAACTAGACAACCTAAATAGAAGTGGATTATTAGTTCGCACTTGGGCAACTTTTTTAAAGGTGCTGGGGTATAGATCAGAATTCTACATGAGCTGTGTCTATTTGGATGTCACTAAAATTCCACAAACAGAGAGAACAAAAGAATATAGAATCAAGAAAATTGTAGAGATGATAAAGTGAAACTGGCCTGTGTAAAGCTTGAAGGCAGTGGGCAAGGTTCTTTGCTTGATAACCCACCAAATCTCTGATTTATTTACACTGTGCAAACCAGGATCCATAATTATCGGCTTCCCTCTTTTATTCCTGCAAATGGTTTTTTTTTATTTTGTTTAAACAACAGCGTGTGTTGGTATTGATGCCAGTTGCCGAACTTTGAAGCTAAGAAAATTAAACCAGTAAAATGAGAAAAATTATTTTTACATTTTCCAGCCCAAGTGGCTGCTGTGTTGTATGAAGTTCAGATCTTTTGGCAGATTAGAGAAGGCATGAATCAGATCTGCAACCAATTATGGAATAATGAATATTCTCTAAAATCAAAGAGTAAATTAAAACACTATATGTATGAAATCAAAGCCAAAAAAGTTTATCAGTTGACTAATTCAATATATTCATATTCAATTCTTTTTTAGAAAAATTTGGAAGATGGTTCACTCACCGTACCATCTTGAGTAACCAATGGATAATCAGAGGCACTAAGATTAATGAACCAATCCCATTTGGCAGTCCTCAAAAGCATCGCCATTGCATGGAGAGTGGTAGCAAGCATGGTCGGACCTCTGTAAGTCACCAGATTAGCCTTCTTCACCACCCAAACATTCCCAACTTCACCAAAAACACGATTGCTAGACACAAATCTCGCGATTTCTTGATGTTCTTCCTCCGGCGCGCTGGAATCCAAATGGATCAAGTAATGGTTCCCAGGGTGGTAGAGTGCCAGCATGAGACGCTTGAGCTTCATGGTGTCTCCTTCTGAGGCTGAGATCAAGTATGCGAATGAGACTGGATATGGGTTCTCTTGTTTCGGGACGATTAAGGTTTTAGCTGGTCTGAAAATAGTGATGGGGTGTACTTGTTTGGTGGTCGTGTAGAGGAGGAAGAAGAGAAGGGACGTCAGTGTGAAGGATATCATTAATATTTTGGTATCCATTGGAACAGATTGGAGGATGGCTTCATTTCAGAATTAGTATTTAAAAGGGGTTCTAATATACATAAAAAAAAATAATAATAGAATATGATCAGATAAAAGATTATACAAATTGATAATTTTATTTCGATGCATACTAAGTAAATCATATTACTAACATAATAACTTTATCATATTAGTCCGATAAATTAAATTGTAAGTGACAAGATTGTTCGAGAAAATATCAAAGACACTATAGGCTTTGGGCTAAATAACAAGACAAAAACTTGTTTGAGACGATTTCACGGATCGTATTTTGTGAGACGGATATCTTATCTGAGTCATCCATGAAAAATATTACTTTTTATGCTAAGATTATTAGTTTTTATTATAAATATCGATAAAATTGACCTAATCATGGATCGTTTGACAATAGACCTATTAAAATAACAACGAGCGTATTGAGTGAGATGAATTTTGGTGTTGCTTTCTTGGAAGGGAAAGTCTCCAACTGCCGCTTTTTAAAGGTGGGTGGGTGATTTTTATGAGTGATGTGTTATTACGGCAATGGACGGTTGAACTTTCATTTTCAACCACACGATTAAACAACTCTAAGTTAGCCGTTTGATCGATAGGATGTAGTATCGTTGACTTGTCGGTGGATTCTACAGATGCTCATGAACCTCACTGCTGCAATCGATATTTATTACTTTACTGAAAAAAATAAATCGTTTTCATTATAAAATAATAACTATAATAAATTATATAGCCAGATCATATTTTTTTTATTACAACCCACGCTGGAGAGGAGAATCGAACCCGAAAAAAAAACCAGCTTAAGTTGATGGGTGAGACCATTGGACCAAAGGCGGGTCTCAGCCAGATCTTGTTTTTAAGGCTTTTTACATGAATAGAACATGGCTACAGGGTACTATTGTAGAAAATCTAACGTACTTGGTGTTTTTAACACTTTCTTTTTTTATAAGTGAAAAAACTATAAATATAAAAAAGTAAATGACAAATTCATCATCAACTACATACGATACAATAAATAAAAACCAAATTTCTAACAATTATTTTTCTAATTTAGTTACAATTTGCAACGACACGAACATAAATCAACGATGAACTGTCACTGTGGGTTAGCATTACCTGAAATGATGTCCACCTATTGGATGTTCACGATGATATTTCAGTGATACTCAGAGTAGATGCTTACCAAAACAAAGCTCATATATATAATATATAATTTTGATATTTTATTATTTTTACGAATCGAAATCGACACAAAGACCGTCAGATTCGATTCCAATTTCAGTTTAATTGGCTGGAGGGAATTATTTCGAGGGTAAAATGCATGTGGAAGATGATTCTCTTCGGCCAACAACACATACTAGCAGAATATTACAGAAAATACACACTTGCCCGGTTTGGAAAGAAATGGAAATTACACTTAATGGGAAATGAAATACAAAAATACCAACAAGAAGATGAAGGGCCAGCCTTTTCATAGATCAACTCTGTCTATCTAGAATAACTGGGGTTTTTTTGTAGCTGCCACATCCCCGATCACAGCTAATAGAAGTGCAAAACAAGAAGCAAACCTTATGCATCAAGCATGTCAAAGATGACCACGGCCACCACAATCTGAACACATTGTATTCCCAGTTCCACCACAACCTGCATCGATAAGCAGGTAAAATCAGAGTTTTCAACAATCGCTCACATTCTAAACCACAAATCATACACAAACTCGGGAGTTTTAACCAAATAGAAGAAAAATGGAATATTACTAGTTCTAAGAGGTAACAAAGCTACATAACTTCAAAAAATTGCTCCAAAATTTCACCTGCTTAAAGCAAATAGACACTCAGAGAAAGATGCTAATTGGCACTGTACTGTAGAAAAAGATCTCTACATCAGACTTTGGTCAAAGCATTTTCAATTCTGTCCTCTATCTAAGCCGATGCCCAGGCCGGTGAGAGGAAATCGATTTTTATGCTCAGTTTTGCAATAGGTTCATCATATCTGATGCAAAGTTCTAAAATTCGTCTAGGAGGAGACTAGGCGCCGTCAGGCGGATTCCACTATATCAACATGATAATTCACATAACTCAAACACAATATAATCAAATTTAAAATGCCTTCAAAATTACACAACTAATAGAATATCACAAATTTACTTCATTTCTTCTTCTCCATAATTTTCAACAACTTGTTCATTATCGAACACAAGCTCAATATCATCGTTGTGATCCCCCTCTTCTTCGGATGGAAAATCATCCTCGCAAAGTTTTCTCACTCTATATCACAGACGCAGAAGAAGTTTGGGGTGTTAGGACATACCAACAAATCGTATTTCTCATTGGACTTTGGTTTAGGGCCTATAAAAAAATTACCTTTCATTTTTTAAATTGAGCTTTTAAATTAAAAGCACAAAAAAATTTCACCAAAAAAAAACCTAAAAGCTTTCTAAGGCTGCCTAGGCTGGCCGACTGGCACTTTTTCGGTGCAGTCGACCAACGCCTAGCGCCTAGGCCAAATTTTAGAACATTGATCCGATGATAAAACGGAAAAATCCATGGTTTAACAATCCCATCTATATACAATGATTAATTCCCTAAACAAAAAATAGAATGTGTTGTTCAAGGAAACTCGAGGTTTCTTAATCAAAGAAAGACGTCCTTGTTGAAAATAGTTCAACTTCAACAACGCCAGAGAAATAAGAAAGCCAGCGCACAAGAGAAATTGATGAGTTAAGTTTGAGTATTGTAACTTTCTTTTACCAATCTGACCTGACAAATCTGAATAATTAGTTCCCGCCTCAATTTCACATGCATCACTTGCTTTGAGAATTAAGTGTATATGATAATTCTAGCTAAAAATTTTAATGTTATTAACTACTCTAGCATAGCACACAAAAATATGAAAGCCAACTTCAATTTTTCAAAACAGACTTCAACAATCATCAATCTCAACCTTGCATGACAACACAAATCTAAATTTAGTCCTATATAAACATTCATAACTACAATCTATACATTGCGAAAAGAACCTCATTTTTGCATAAGCTTCCATTCCTGGCCAATATTTAAATACATAATCTGCATATGCAAGTATTGCTTTCTTCATTAAAATTAAAAATCCCAATCTAGAATGTTAAGAAAATATGGTCGATTGTTACCTAAACAACGAACTTTTACGATGATTCCTTGACTTTCCAAGATAGAGTCTACGTATAAGCCCGATCCCAGACAAGTCGTGCAAAGAACAGCTCCTTTAGCCTCACAAATTGCGCAACGGGGATTATCTCCGATATTTTTCTCAACAATGGATAATCCAATCGGCGTTTCAATTATTTCCTCCGGAATAGGCTTATCATAACAAAAAAGTGACTCAAGATTGCTTCTTTGCCGGTTCACATTCCCAATCGCCCTTGGCACTGTCTGCAAAATCATAATTTTCCGGTTCCAAACAAATATAAGCATAAACATAGAAAAGAGTTTCTCAGCTCCAGGACCCATTAAGTTACAGGTACAGCGATCAAAGTTGAATTTTTTGGTAATAGAACCCATCCAAATGCGTGTATTTGGGAGGTAATTGCTCAGAAAACCAACCATTCGAGTACATAATAATGTCTACATATATTCCTAGGCATCTCATACCTGAATCCGACGAGAAGCAGAGGAAGAGCGCGAAACGGTGTCATTCTTGGGTTTTTCGCACACTATTTTTTGAATTAACCAGAAACTCCTTCGATTACCCTGATAATTTGATGAGGAAGCCAATGAACAAATGGAAGAAGGCGCTATATTCAGAGCACAATCCATTTTTCCCAATTTTTCTTTCCTTACAATTACTGTGTATGTAAAATTAAAAAGTAGTTTCCTCCAGAATTGAATTTTTCGGCGATTTCTAGGAGAGGTCCTCGATTTCTCCGAGCTCCTTTTTACCTGTTACCTATGAATGTCTCCGGTTCGTCTGGTTGTTTCCACACCCTCAAAGTTTTTACAATGCGAACCATAGTCGCGTTCTACCTTCGCAAAGTCGTAATGCGATTTTGTTTTTTTAAAAAGATAATTTAAGTTTTTTTTTATATAAAAAAACTTCCAATTATATTTTGTATGTTTAGTTATAACGCATGCAAGAAAACATCAAAATCATGAAATAGTCTAGACATTTATTTAGATAGAAAATGGGGTGTAAACGAGGGATAGTTGCCTAGTTGGTAAAATAGTCTTGATCAATTTTTCAAAAAAACTAACATTCTCGAATGTATTTTGAATATACTCAAATATACTTGAAGAGGTGGTGTTGTTTGTGCAAGAAATGAGAAACATATATGGATCTCATTTGTTCATGAATACAGGTAGAATCAGATATTGTCTAGCTGTTGGTATGATTCTACTTTACATTTGAAAATAAATTATTCAATTGAAGGACACTGCAACATGCATAAAATCAGACTGAAATCCTTATTTCCACGACCTGTTTAATGGCAATTCACGAGCCACGACTCAATGCATGCTATCCACTTCCTCTTGATTTACGTATAGAACCAATGGAACTTAGCGTTCCGATTCTTCTTTCGTACAAACAAACCATGGCCGAATTAGGCATTGACAGGTGTATATACTTGTCATGTTCCGATCCTGTGAATTTGTAATTCCACGACAATCATTTTTTCAGTGATAGAAGAGCTCTCAACCAACGTCAATCTAAACACCTCCACCAAACAATCCTAACCCACAAAATACCAAAATTCCTCGACTTTATAACGTTGAAATCCTAGTGTATTTGCCCCAGAATTGTAAGTACTCCTGTCATACTTTCATTCGAATGGAGTGTCTCAAATTAACACCCAAACACAGGAATCCAGCAACTTCTCTCTTCCTCGGCCTGTCTTTCCTCTTTTTGATCTCATTCTTTGTCGTTTCAAATTATTCTGATAAATCCAAGAATCCCATTTCTATACCTTTTCATCACCTTCAGAATCACCAAAAAACGGGTGAAAGCAGTGACAGTTGCACCGGTTTTCAGAGTTTTGCAGATTACAGATCAAAATGTGCATATGTGAGGACACACAGTTCTTGTTCTGGTGAAGGGTACTTTAACTATCTTGAAATATTTTACTGTACGTGCAGCGATACGCCAGTTCTTGGATACGCAGTTCTTTGCCTGTCTCTCGTTGTTTTGTTCTGTGTTTTGGGGAACACGACAGCTGAATACTTCTGCCCTTCTGTTGAAAACCTTTCAAAAGTGCTGAAACTTCCCCCTACCATAGCTGGAACAACTCTTCTCCCACTTGGGAATGGCGCTAATGATGTCTTCTCGAGTATAATTTCTTTTATGCATTCGGGTGCGGGGGAGGTTGGACTGAACGGTGTGTTGGGAGGTGCTTTGTTCGTCTCGTGTTTTGTCGTGGGTGTCCTGAATATTTTGATTTCTTCACGCCATGTTAAGGTGGACGAAACGAGTTTCGTGAGGGATGTTCTCTTCTTTCTTTTTACTCTCTGTTGTTTGTTAATGCTCACCATATTTGGAAGGGTTACCTTGTGGTCTGCAGTGTGTTTTGTTTGTATTTATTTACTATACATTGCTGTGGTTTCTGCCATGCATTACTTTTATAGTAAGAATACAAGGGTAGCGATCAATCCCCCGGTTCTTGATGAATTTGGTGCAACAGTGACGACACCCTTACTTGGCTATGTTGATGAAGAAAAGGGCTGCCACGTATCAAAAAAACAAGGTGTTGAATCCGGTGTTCATGTACCAATATTAACAGGAATCTTGAGCAGCCATTCATCACCAGCATGTTCTAATTTCTGGAAGTGGGCAGTTTACATCTTGGAACTGCCACTTTTCTTGCCAATGAGGCTGACAATTCCTGTTGTTAGCGAAGAAAAATGGTCTAAACCGTTTGCTGTGTGTTCTGTGACACTAGCACCAATTCTATTAGCAACCATTTGGAACACAACAGAAGTAGCTGCGAGTGCTGAGGCCTGCTTGCCAGTTTGCGTATCGGCGAGTTTGATAGGGATCCTTCTTGGGAATCTTACTTTATTTTTCACAAACAAGTCAGGGCCACCAAAGAGATTCCTATTCCTTTGGTTGGCAGGGGGGTTCTTGATGAGCATCACTTGGGCGTATGTCCTTGCAGAGGAATTAGTTTCTCTGTTGATTTCATTTGCAAGTATTATTGGAATAAGCCCTTCAATCTTGGGGCTCACAGTTCTAGCATGGGGGAACTCAATAGGGGATCTGATAGCAAATCTAACCCTGGCACTGAAAGGCGGGCCGGATGGGGCTCAAATCGCCATCTCTGGTTGCTATGCAGGCCCATTGTTCAATACATTGATCGGTTTGGGATTGTCCCTCGTGTTCGCAGCATGGAGCGAATTCCCGTCTGGTTATGTCATCCCTAAGAGTAGTGATTTGTATGAAACTTTGGGGTTCTTAATGGCAGGATTGCTTTGGGCACTTGTCATACTATCAAAGAACAATATGGAGTTGGAGAAATGTTTGGGTATTGGTCTGTTGGCCATATACTTCTGCTTTCTTTTCCTCAGGTTGGTAATGGGTGTTTGATTTGTTCAAGATTGATGACTCCTTCTAAGCATCAATAATTAAGGAAGTCGGCATCTTACCAAATATCATTATGCTTTTTATCATCTGTGTTTATTACAGTCATTCACACGTGACAATGATGTTTACTACATTTGTATATAATTTTAGTATTTATTACCAAGAGTCTTGATTTACAAGGTTATATATGATGTATCTAAGGCTAGTGATGCAAAGCTTTTGGACCCAAAAAAAAGATATTTAATCAAGCTTATAACCCAATCTTGCAGAGGCTCGTACTCTTTTAAAAAACAAGAAAACGAAAATATAATTATATTGTTATAAATCAAAATAGGCAGGTACAAAATACATCTTTTCAGAAATCATTCTCTATCTATCGCTTTCATAATAACATATAAGGAAGAACACTGCATGTTTGTGAAATTTGTACAGAAACTGCGAATGGGTGGGTTGTTCACGGGTTCACTAAAAATGAGAATTTTGCATAACCAAATATAATTATTTGAAAATATTTTATAAAAAAATAATGCAACTTTTTTTTTTTTCAGAATTAATGCCCTTGAGATTTCAAAATTTTTTGTCAAAATTATAGATTTTCTTTTTAAAAACTTTATTATTTGTTTGTATGGATTGATATTAGATGTTTTTTTTGGAGTTTAGTAATCTTAATGTCCTAAAGAGCACTAATTCCACACGAGGTTAATTCCTTACCTATTGGTTGGAGAGTCCATCGAATTTTGTCATCTTATATAATCCAAAGCTCTGTAGCTTTCATTATTATTATGGAATGTCATTATTCATAATTTTCAATATGACAAGCCAAGCTTTTATTTTTCAATGTTGGTGAGTTAATTATAATTATTGAATTCATAAATGCACATTTATGATGGAGTGAAGTTTTACAACGAAATACCATTTTCTCATCCACGTAGTTTCATTTTTTCTGTATCTTCTTGGGAAGAAGTGGTAAAAAAAAAGCCATGTCAAATTCTGAAAATGGATCACTTCTACTCTGTAAGTTCTTGCACATTCTGCAAGTTTCCACATTGCAGCAAATATCCAGTTTCAATTTGCTGTAACTTCATGGTACATGGATTCGATTCCATTAGCATTTTCTTGAGTAGCTGAAATCGAATTCAGGAAACGCAAGAGAAAATATCAAAACCTGCTTATACAAGATTAGCTATTTCCAAAAAAATTTTGGCACATGAAAAGACATAAGCCCTGCTGCAGGCAAAGTGGTTCTTGTAAACCGCCTGGACTTGTGAATTTCCCTTTTTACAGCCGGAACCTTTCGCAAAAACGCCTGCCATATCATCTGAACAGCATCTTCATCTTGAGATGGGTACCGAAACTCGAAAAACCTTTCAACTTCCTTTAGCCTTTTCCACATTCTGGTCCACTCCTCCCTGCTGATGTTCTTGATGAGGTTTAAGAGGAAGTTTTCTTTGAGGGCATCTGATGTACGTACAAACACACAGAATTCAGAATAGTTAAGAACATCTTCATAAGGAAGCTCGATTTCATCACTTATAACTACTGGGACACAGTGGCTAGCTATGGCATCAAAAAGCCGGTTTGAAGAGGGAGTATCGCCTGCTATGTTGAGGCAGAATTTGGAAGAGTGCATGCCCTGGGACGCCTCGTTAACTCCATTCTTTTGGGCACTGCCAAATGAGAAATGCACGTCTTTCTTGTTTTGTAACATATAGAACAACTCCTGCCGGATAATTCCTCCCTGAGAATGACAAAATTGCGAGAACATCACACATAAAAGATAACACCACTCCTATCCCGCATCAAATCTTAAAGAAATGTTCTGAGATACTATAGGCTTTAGCTAAAGAACACAAGTGTAACGTGGCTATCAATTTGATCAAAATAAACAACTTTCATGCTACGCTTCGTGCATTTTCACGTGATTCTCAAAGTTCTGCTGGATCAACGGAACAAAGTCTTGACCTTGCCAATCAAAGAATTTTATTTGCTAAGAAATGAAAGCCTCCTTTTCATACATATGCTCATAACTTTCAACAAGAACTCCGGTGAACTAAAATACACAGCATTGTAATGGCTCATAGATTCTATGAACTCCGAAACACCTCAAAAAAGCATACCAGAAATAAATTTCGAATCAAACTTAAGTTGGTTTAGAACGATGAATTATAAAAGTCTAATAACTTTTCAAAGTTACTTCTCTAATAAAAAAAAACTTTTGAATGAAATAACCACGAATGATCAATACTTACTAATTTTTTTTAAAAAATAAGCTAACCACAATCAGAATCACCAAGAGCATGCATATACATTTTTAAAGGGACAGAGGTACCTTACATCTTTTCGGTATATAGCTCCCTGGAAATATAGCAAAGTTGGACGACTATCAAAACCAGATGAGTCATTCATATAGCTTCTAATCATATGTCTATAAGGTGCAATCACATCCTTCTCAACGTTAGCAACAGTTGAAGGGTACCTTCCGAAATCCGCAAGAATGAACATTGCAGGCCACAGCTTCGTTCTTGCGTCCAAAAGACTATTCGGATGGTGGGCAACGATTATGTGATCCTTTCCCCCATACCTCTTCCACTCCTCCCGAGCCGTCAAAAACTGAACCAATTTCTCCTGTAAAAAGTTATTTATACTTTTCTGGCCAGGCTTCAGCTTCGAGTATCGGTTATAGCTTATGGATGAAAAAAAGGGAACAAACACCACATCAGCTTGGCTAGAATTGTGTACTCTTATTGCACTACGGCATCCCAGATTGTCGGCAAATTCTGAGTTCAAGAGATCTAAAGTCAGCCAATACTCTATGCTATGCTGCAAATTTAATCCACCTGGGTACTCAGGGACCCCTGCCCGGATATTCGGCCAGACACTCTTCCCCTTCCTTTTCCAACCCAAGAGGCTAAAATGAAATTCTGAGGGCAAGTCATACATAAAAACCTTGAGAACTTGCCTATTAGAATCACTTTTTCTTGAAATATCATTTTTTGTCTCTTTTTTTTCACCCTTTGAAGCACTAATTAGTGGGGATTTATTATGATGCTCATTCTCTGCCATTGCAAGAAGCTTTGAGTTTGGTAATATACTAAGATCAAAAGAGAGAGGGCGGCCATTCGATCTAAGCACTAAAAGCCTAGATAATACGAGCAATGCGGATGTCATCAAGAACAAAACGAACAGTGATTTATGAGTCAGAACCATTTTTAACTTTATGACAGCCCTGAAAACTACCGGTGTTCAAGATTTTTATTGAACAAAAAATATGATTAGGACAAAATAAATAAAGCAATCAATACCCTTTTAGTTTGCAGGATAAAGTAAAGGAATTCAACATGAGGATGTAAAAGGATGAAAGTAAAAGCAAGAAATTGTATCCCAAATTCAAGAATAATGACTTTTTCACCCCAACTTCTGCATCAGCCTTGCATGCTTGAGTTAACCCAACACCAATGCACAATCTGATACCGCCAAACCGATACAGGATTGAAACACAGAGTCCGAAAAGAACGGATCCAGCATATATTTGGGAAAAATGGGTTCCTTTGAAACAAATATTAGGAAATAATTATATCGATATATAAGCTCAACTACGAAATTATAAGTTCTAAAGAGAGTGGTGAAGAAACAATGACCATGCAAAGGAAGAACTTACGCAACCTTCTCTTTTGTTTTCTTGAATATAAATAAATTGTTTGTTTTTATGATATTGTTAAGAGGATGAATCTGAAGAAGCGGACTCCCATTAATTGGTGTCGAAATTTAGTCGGCTCGGTTGTTTCCTACAATAAATATGAATTGAATACATGCACATATATCGTTCTTAAAACTTGAATGAGACTTGAATGAGACGATTTCATGAGTCGTATTTTGTGAGACATATATCTTATCTGGGTCATCCATGAAAAAGTATTACTTTTTATATTAAGATTATTACTTTTTATTGTGAATATCGATAGGGTTGACTTGTCTCATAGATAAAGATTCGTGAGACCGTCTCATAAAAAACCTACTCTATATCAAATTATATATTTTTATTATCCATATTTACTTCTTTGTCGTTCTAATTTTCTCATCTTATATATTTCAATTTTTGTCATTTATCACCTAAAATATTGACATATAGTGTCACATAACTGTCATATCAACATCATGTCGTAAAATAGATTAAATTTTTTAAAAAATAAAGATAATTAACTAAAATTGAAATTTAACACCATGAAATATCAAAATCACAAAAATATAATTATAAAAGACTAAAATATACTTATTTTCCCAAAGTTAATTAAGAAAAAAGTTAAAACTAGCGTAGGGATAACTAAATAATTTAAATGAAATTTGAAATTGAATTGGGTTCAGTATTTTTTTTTTTAAGCAAGAATTGATTTTTAGAAATTTACCAGTGGGAAAATTGCAATAATAGGAGTTGGAGGGGGCAATGTATAATTATTAATTAATGGAGTATTTCTGAAAACTGGAAGAAGATATGCTTCTACAGATGCTTACAAAACCCCGAAAATCTTCTTCTCGACTTGTAACCAGAAAATATCTCCTCTCATTTTCGCCATTTATCTAAAAAAAAAAAAGCAGATATATGGACTGTATAGTAGCCAACTGAAGGCACCCTGATTGAAAATGGTTGCTTTGACCAGTTTTAGCTGCCGTTTAACCCCTCTATATGGCTGCAATTTCCGGCAGAAACTTCAGAACAACGGTGCCGAATGTTATCTTTGCGGGAAATTTGTTTCAGAAAGGCGAAGATTATCTTGGAACGGGAAATTTGGGAGGTGGGATTTCGTTATTAGGTCGTGTTATAATAGTAAAAACAAAAGGAACGATGATATTGGTGTCAATAGTGATAGAGAAAATAAAGATAATACGAATTTGGCTACGATGACGTCATCTGAGAAGAAGTCTGATGATGATTCCGATGATTCGGCGGCTTCTATGTCTTCGCGGGTGAGCTTAAATGTGTCACTTTGTTTGCCGTAATGATTTTTCATTTCTCTATTGAAATTTGTTAGTCTTGGAGATTTGTTTTTTAAATGGTTGTTTTTATTGGTACAATCTGGTTGCATGAAGTGATATGTGATACCATTTTTCTTTCGTGCGGAATCTTAGAAAGGGAATTGCTGCTGGATGGTATGAACATGAGTTCAAATGATTTAATAGAAGTAATAATTTAAATTCGGTATTAGAGGTTCTATTTTGATTATTTGCATTGGTAGTACAGCGTATGTACCAGGGAGGTGGAGATGACGGAAAAATATTGTTTGGCTTGGTAAAAAATTAACTTTTGAGCATGCGACCATTTTGAAAAAAGTTAGATCAGTTGATCCTACGAAAATTTTATAACCTATACTCCAAAATGAGATGTTATATAGTAACTTCGAACTAGTAATGGTTGTGGTTTTAAAATGTGATACTTGTTTCACGATTGGCTATCATTAAGCTGAAGATATGTTGGAGAAAATTATGCTAGTTTTTTGGAGGAAGTAGCAAAAAAACCTGGCAATTTGCTTGAGGTAGAAATGTGGGGTATTTAATATTTTAGTGACAAGAACATGGGGATAGAAGTGGAAGATTACAAAACATGGAGTCGTGGAGTTAGAAGGAACATGATCAGATCTAGAGCAGATAAACAAAGAAACATACAAGTTGAAAAAGAAAACAGAGGATGATCCATATGGCGAATAAAACTCATCCCACATACATGGTGTTCAAAGGGAACCATTACAAATATAGAGCAAAACTTGAATTAGAAAGCATTAAGTTTGCAGAGCAAGCCAAATTGGAGGGTAAGTTTAGGCACTGGACTTTATTCTTTCTAGAT
This sequence comes from Primulina huaijiensis, assembly GCF_012295235.1. Lineage (NCBI taxonomy): Eukaryota > Viridiplantae > Streptophyta > Magnoliopsida > Lamiales > Gesneriaceae > Primulina > Primulina huaijiensis. The sequence goes on from NW_027355236.1 coordinate 14,802, forward strand.
CAAACTATTAAATAGAGCCAGTATGATATTAGGATGGATAAGTCTCTAGCAAAGTCAGATATTACAAGATCTACGATAACTTCATGAATATTAAATAAGTGAGCTCAACAATACAAGGTGATTCATCGTGTGCTCGTCACTTTGTCTTGTGATAAGTTTTTGTGGTGGTTGTGATGTTGGCATAGGAATTATTTAGGGAGCTATTTGCTATAATAACGGTGACCTGGAGAATGAACAGGATGGAGACAATATGATGTGAGTAAATTATTTTTGAATGAAAAAATAAAGTCTTAAATCTTATCATAAGTTTAGTCAAGTTCAATAACTGAAAGAAAATCATGGTTATAGAATTTAATATTTTTCTCTTCCACAGCCGCCAACTCTATCACCCGTTGGACAATCATACAGCAATTTCCAGGTTGACTCTTTTAAATTAATGGAACTTCTGGGGCCAGAAAAAGTTGATCCCGCTGATGTTAAGATTATTAAGGAGAAGCTTTTCGGCTATTCAACCTTTTGGGTAACTAGAGAAGAGCCTTTTGGCGATCTAGAAGAAGGCATTCTTTTTCTTGGCAACCTTAGAGGAAAGAGAGAGGATGTTTTTGCAAAACTTCAGAAGCAGCTAGCTGAGGTAATGGGAGATAAATACAACCTCTTCATGGTCGAGGAACCAAATTCTGAAGGACCAGATCCACGTGGTGGACCCCGCGTCAGCTTTGGCATGCTGCGGAAAGAGGTTTCGGATCCCGGCCAAACAACTCTTTGGCAATATGTG
>NW_027355237.1:0-16772 GCF_012295235.1 Primulina huaijiensis
CACCGTCACCGTCACCGTCACCGTCATGGACGAGGAGCTGTTGGAACTGCAGAGGCAATTCGAATTCGCCCAACAGGCAAAATCCAGCATTCGCTTGTCGGATCGAAACGTCGTGGAATTGGTCCAGAAACTACAACTACTTCAAATAATCGATTTTGATCTTCTCCACACCACTTCCGGGAAAGAATACATCACTCCCGTCGGTATTCATGATCAGTTAGTTTTCCTCCAGTTTGAAATTTTTTTCCTTTTCTTAAGCGTGTCAGATGTTTGCAGGAGCAATTGAGGAATGAAATATTGTCAGAAATTGATAAAAGGGGCCGCGTATCGTTGATTGATTTGGCAGATACAACAGCGGTGGATTTATACCATGTCGAGAAACAAGCTCAGCATGTCGCGTCGAACGACTCTTCGCTTATGTTGATCAACGGAGAATTTTTTTCAAGCGGTTATTGGGACACAGTTTCTGAAGAAATTAACGAAAGGCTTCAGGAATGTAGCCAAATTTCTCTTGCAGAGATCGCGGGCCAGCTGCAAGTGGGCTCCGAATTAATAGTCTCTGTGTTAGAAACCCGCCTCGGGACTCTGGTACGTATAAGTTTTGAGATTTGTTTTGTTAGCATTAGTGATTTTGTTACGCATGTTGTTTTTTCAGGTTTTGTGATCTGTAGATACTTTGTTGTTGTGTATATAGGTAAAAGGTAGGCTTGAAGGCGGTCAATTGTACACGCCAGCGTATGTTGCGCGTGTGAATGCAATGGTAAGAGGTGCAGCGAGGGGTATTGCTGTTCCAATGAATTTGTCAGGGTTGTGGAGCTCATTGCAGGTGGTGTTGCATGATATGAATGGGTCGAGTGGCGTGGCAGTTGAGAGTTCTTTTTTCCAGTCACTCTTTAATAGTGTGGTGAAGGAAGGAGAGATACTTGGCTCGCTTCGAGCTGGAGTAAACTGGACTCCTTCTGTACGTGAGATGACATTTTCTTACGACAAGTTCTGATCTTTTTTAAAACTGTATTCTTTGAATGTTACTTGCTGGCGTCATTAGAGGAATATATGCTCCTGCAAGTGATACTTGACTTGGGAGCTAATTTTGTGTTTAATAGTATTGGAATCAAGTGGTTGTGGCTTGTTGTATCATTCTGCAGGTCTTTGCCATGGCTCAGAAAGAGTACGTGGATGCTTTCTTTTCACAGGCAAGTGATTTTCTCTCCTTTTTTCTTGCTTTCTTCTTCTATTGCATATGATTTTGATATTGATTTGTAGTCTGTATGTCTTGAAAAGGGCAGTCATTCCCTTCTTAGAACAATTGTTAAGCCACTTTTATAACTTATTTTCTACATTAAGAAAACCAAGACTAATTATTTGGCAGTGCTTCTTTTTAAAACCAAAACTGTTAGGAACCGAAACCAAAATCTTATTCAAGTCGTTCAGTTCTGGTTCCACCTTCAATTGAAACCGAAAAACTGTCAGTTTCAGAACTGAGATCGTTGGTTTAGTTGTTCCATTACCCTTAATACCAGCACTGTTTCTTTTCTCTCTGCTTTTTTGAATTGATTGATTGCACATTTCAAAGTTGAGATACTTATTGAGAATTATGGTGCTTGAGCAAATGAATAATCTAGGCAATTTCCTTATAATTATTTCAAATTGTATCGAGATTGAAATGATGTACTAAATGCTTATTAGTTTTTGAATGCGATCATTTAAATTTCTTTTGCAACATGATCTAAACATAATAAAGTCTATACCACCCAAAACTGTGGAGCCACAGAAGGTTTGATTCACTACCTATCATGGTGCATTTTCTTAATTTTTTTATTCACATGTCAAAGATTGACAAAAGTGTAAACTGGGATTAACCTAAAAAGAAAGAGGTCCAACAGTAAAACTTTCTTTTCCCGCCACCTCTTGACTAACATCCTGATGGAAGTTGTGAAGTTTGCATTGTCTGTCAATAGATTTTCAACGTCGTTGCCATCATGCTGTGATGCTATAAATTTTAACTTCTTTACGCATGCCAAACCCCCAAGCTCTTACCTTGAATGATAAAATAGTGATACAGGCAAGAATGTAATACTTTTCAAGGATTGCAGATGGTCTCATTGTTGTAGCCCTGGTAGCAGTGCATGAAAAGGCTAATTTGAAGGACTCAATATATCTTAATGATAGACTGGTATGAAAGAACTGAGAAACCGAGTTGCAATGTCGAAAAACATTAAAATATTATTCCCCCCAAGAACTTATGCAATTTCTGATATCTTGAGAAAATGGATGAGAATACAAATCCAGTATTATATAGTGAGCTTTCTAGGATGTCAATGTCCACTTTCAAATGTTAGAATGCATATTAGTTTAAATTTTCAATCAAATCATAAGTTTGAAATAAGGTTGTATTGTGGATACACGATTAGCATTACCTATTTACTATGGTGTCAGGGTGTCCTATAGCGAAAAGATTTTCGAGATTTTGGTTTATGATAACTCAGTGCATATTTTGGTCGATATGGTTGGAAAGAAATAACAGAATATTTGAAGATGTGTCGGAGTCCGTGGACGAAGTCTGGGAGAAAATAAAATTCAGAGTTGCCTATTGGACGACTAAATTGCCAGAGTATAACCATTTATGTATCTCAGATATAGTTAGAGATTGGAAATTTGCATGGTCATGATGATAGTGTGATAGTGCCATTGCAAGTTCTCTTGTAACGCTTTTTGCGGATTACTCATCTGCGTCTATTGTAAAACATTCTACTATTATAATAAAGTTTAGTTTTCTATCAAAAAAAAAAAAGAAAGTGGTTAGTATTAATCATTTGAGGTTGCCAATCTGAACCACATCCTCAATATGTTTGCTTGTGCTTATTATTATCCATATGTGGAGTATAAATTTGAACATGAAGTAGTTTTCACTTTCCTTCTTGTACTGCAGAATTCCTTCATAAGTTATGAAGCCCTCCAGAAACTTGGAATTCCACAACCTATTCAATTTTTGCAGGTTTCGTCATCACATACACCTTTCATTCTCTAATTTTGTGTTTATCAAAAATTAAATACACAAAAAAATAAATATAATAATTCTATTTTTTAGTCAGCATCTCATTGATATGTGAATAAAATCATCAATGTAGTCCCGATATCCTGAAGGTATTGCTCTGGTCACTGTCTTCGCTCATGGTTCACTTATTGAAATGTTGGATGCTTCTGTGGAGGACACTATTGAACATGGTAGCTGGTGAGTTGCGAATTCATATGTTCCTTTTGTCATTTGATTTCCATTGCTTGTAAAATTTTTGGGTTATAAATGAGTCGAAGAATGTTGCAATGACTTGGGTCAAAGATTGATGTCATATTAATATTGCTATGTTTGTTCCTGTTGATTGGCTAGGGTTGAGTTTTACCGACCAAAATCTGGTTCGGTATTAATCGAGGAGTTGAGACAATCACACTTATATATTTTTCATGCTTCTAAATATTGTTTGCTTTGCCAGTAATTGGCCTATTTATTTTGAAAAAGTGAGATACAATGTATAATTATTTAGCGTTAGAAGCAATTTATTGGTTATGCCTAGGATGAAGACTTTAGTTAAAATACTTCTCAACTATCATTGACGATCAACTCCTTTTTTTTTTGAAAGAGCTGATACATTGCAGTCATCTTGTCACGAGCACAGGATACGGAATGAGTTATGGACCGGTTTACTATGAAGTCGGCCAGATCAATGTGTTTTTGTTTGTGAGGTTTTCTGCCGTTTCAAGCTATGATTTGAATTGTAAACAAGGAGTGTAGAGGCTCGTTAGAGAGAACCTCTCGATCTCCACGAATACGTGATTTTTTTAAATGAATGTAAGCTGTTTTTATTGATAATCATCATACGAATAAATACAACCATTCCTAGATAAGCTATATCAATTCAAACGTTTGAAAGATAAACCCAAACCAAATCCTAATCTATTAGACCAATGATCAGATATTGATCCTATCATGTTTTATTCAAAACAACTACCTAAATAAAAATGAAAATTGATCTTAATCTATGTTACTGCCCGATGCTTCCCATGCGTGCCACGCTTATATACGATATCGGTTGAGCCTAGGTTTGCGTGTGTCGATTCATGGTTCGAAGTGCACATGACAGAACTCTCCCCCAAATAACCTTGATTGTCCACAAGCACGAATGAAGGAAACTGCCTAGGTAAGGACTCGGTGTCCATCCAAGAAGCCTTTGTGGAAGGCAAACCCTCCCACCGAACCAAGAACTCACGATTGCTGTGGTGGGTGCAGGCGTCCCAGATAGCTTGCGGACTTGGTAGTGGGTCAGTTGTTGCAAAAGCTGGCAGGGTTGTCTCATATGCGGTATTGCTTTTGAATGGCTTCAAGCATGAAACGTGAAACACCGGGTGTATCTTGGCGGACATATGGAGGTCAATCGAGGCCACTTGACCAATGCGTTGGAGGACACCAAAAGGACCATAATGCAGACACTGACTTGGTGGTGCGGACGGATACGCACCAGAACTTGGTCACCAACCTGGAAATGGACATCGCGATGGCCTGTCGTATTGAGTCTTCATGCGAGCTTAGGTGGAGAGCAGGCGTTCCCAAAGTTGGAGCAAGACCTGATCACGGGAGAGAAAGGTGTGATCTACTGTATCAATTCTTGAAGCCCCTACGCAGTATGACAATAGGCGTGGTGGTGGCCTTCCATACACCACCTCAAAAGGTGTAGCCTGCAGAGAAGACTGAACGCCCATGTTGTAACAAAATTCAGCCCAAGAAAGCCACTGGAGCCATTTGTTCGGGAAGTCACCCGAGAAACAACCAAGGTACATTTCGATAATGCGGTTAACAGCCTCGGATTGGCCATCGGACTGCTGATGATAAGCGGAAGTGAAGCAAATGCGAGTGCCACTCAGTCGGAACGGTTCCGTCCAAAGAGAGCTAGTGAACGTAACTTCCCGATCACTTACGATAGACTCCAGAAGGCCATGTATTTTTAAAAAATTGTTGAAGAAATCTCGAGCAACCTGAACAGCCTTGTACGGGTGCGACAGTGCGATAAAATGAGAGTATTTTGAGAAACAGTCTACTACGGCGATGATTACATTTTTACCTTGAGACGAAGGAAGACCCAAGATAAAATCCATAGATATGCCCGCCCAAATATAACGAGGGACAAAAAGAGGTTGTAGTAAAACTGTAGACTTCAAATTGTCAACCTTGTTGCATTGGCAGATGGGGTAGGCGGCCATGTAGTCACGAATATGGCCTCTCATACCAGGCCAATAAAAGTCACGAGCAATACGATGAAGACTCTTCTGGTAGCCCTCATGGCATGAGTCCGTGGATGAACGTGATTATGTTTGTCGCGATGATGGTATTGGAAGGAATAAATAGTTTTTTCTTATGCAACAAGAGTCTATTCCCAAGGCCCCAGTGCCTCGCCCTCTTTTATCTTCTAAATAATGTCTTGCAGTACTGGATCTGACGCAATGACAGCCTTGATCTCGGATTCCCATGTTAGTCGAGGAATAGAGATTGCAAAGAGGGAGATAGAGTCATCTTCATCGCGGCGAGAGAGAGCATCGACCACTATGTTTGATTTCTCCGACTTGTATCCTACGTAAAGTCAAACCCCAATAACTTACCGATCCATTGTTGTTGTGGGGCCGTCGTAATACGATGTTCTAGTAAATATTTTAGGCTATAATGTTCCATCCAGACTACGAAGGCGAAGGCGTTACCTCAAAAGTAAGCACACAGTGATGAACCGCTTTAACTAGTCCGATTAGCTCCTTCTCATAAACAGGCAATTTCCCGTAGTGAGTTGAAAATGTTTGACTAAAGAACGCAATAGGGCGATTATTCTGATGTAAAACAACCCCTAACCATGATTCAGACGCATTCAGAAAAATTGGCAAGTGTCAAGACCGACGTTGAAGCCATTGCCCTTTTTAATGCATTTGTGGTGTCCTGATAGAAGGATCTTAGTCAAGGGAACAACGATGATCTCAAAATCCTTAACAAAACTTTCGCTAATAGCCCGCGAGCCTAAAAAATCCCCAGAGGGCACGTATCGTGGTTGGTTGTGGCCACAAGGAGATTGCTTGGATCTTGTCTTCATCCACCTTAATGCCCAATTGATTGGTTACATGTCCCAAATACGCAACCTCTGTTTTGGCTAGTAGGCACTTGATGCTGCCTCATAGTCGAAAATATCAAATGCAAGTGATGTAGGTGTTTCTTCCAAGAATCACTATAGATAAAAATGTCGTCAGAGAAAACTAGCACAAAACAACGCAAGAACCAGTCGAAAATAGAATTCATAATGGCCTAAAATGTCGATGGGGCGTTGGTTACTTGGTCAAGCTAAAAGGCATGACTAGGAATTAGAAGTGCTCATTTAGTACCCTTGCTGGGTCCGTTAGAACCTGGTGGTACCCAACCCCTGAGTCGAGCTGAGAAAATTACCGAGCCCCGTTGAGTTCATCAATTACCTGAAATCGGCAATTTATCCTTAATAGTCTTCAAATTAAGAGCGCAATAATCCACACAAAAACGCCAAGAACCATCTGTCTTCTTCACCAAAAGACTGGTGCCGAGAAGGGAGAGGTTTTCGGCCTAACATTCCCCTTGGCTAGCATCTTTGTGCATTGCTTTTCGATCTGATCCTTCTGAGCATGAGGGTAACGGTAAGGGCGCACCACTACTGGATCGATTCCTTGTAGCAATATGATTTTATGGTTGTGGCTTCGTGTTGGAGGGAGCCCACTAGGTTCCGCAAAGATTGTTCTAACTCCTCCAATAATTGTGCCAATGTGAGTTCTTCCATTTATTGTGGCGCTTGGATCGAATAATTAAAGGAGTCAGATTCGGCGACCCCCTGGAGCATGACCTGGATGTCACTGTGTGTGAACTGCATTAACATGTTCTAGAAATCCCAAGTGATTAGTCCCAACGTACTTAGCCAATTCACGCCTAGCATTGCACCGAAACTTCGTAGTGGAATGATGAAGAAATCTACCAAGACAAAATCCTGAGCATTGCTACTGTTTAATGTTGGCTACTGTGACCCGGACTTACGGGGTCTCCTTGGTGGGTAGGTGAAGCGCTGCAGCCACTGTTTGATGTATGAAACAGTGGGGTGCTACCGGAGTCTATTAGTACCTTCAATGGTTGATCTTGAACATAGCCTACCACCTGCATGGTTTGTGCACCTCGTTTTCCTGAGATGGCATGAATAGATACCTCCATGTTCTTTTCCTCTTCCACCTCTGCCTGTATTTCTTTTATGACATCCTCGACCCTTTCTAATAGAAATAATTATTTTACAACGATGACCCTGAGTGTAGATCTCGTCACAGTTATAGCATAGCCTTTTTGCTCGCCGTGCTTCCATTTCGGTTCTGCTTAATTGTTTGACAAACGGAATGCGTTGTTGTGGCGAAGTAATGCGGCGATGTGGTGGGATCTGAACGCCTGTGCGTCGCTCGTATAATCAGGCTTGATTCATGGCACATGTAAGATCACGGGGCTTTTGGATCGCCACGTCGATGGCAATATGTTCCTGTAGTCCACCTAGAAAATTTTGATCTCCTGCGTGCGTGTCTATGCCCCTACTCGAGCCAATAGTTTGGAGAACCTATGTTGATATGTTGCCACGGTACCTATCTGTTGGAGCTTCACCAAGTCGTCCAGATGGTTGTCATCCGGGGTTGGTCCGAATCTCAGGTGGCACTGATCTTTAATCTCCTCCCACGTTAAGTTTGGCTTGTCTAGTTGCAAGAACCATAGTTGTCCTTCGCCCTCAAGATGAAATGAGGCCGACCCTACCTTCTCACCCTCGGACGTGTGTTGATGACGAAAGAAATGTTTGCAGCGGTTGAGCCACCCTAACGAGTCTTATTTTCCATCATGGACTGGAAAATCTAATATAGAAAACTTGGGCACAAAGCCTTTTTCCCTATCCTCTGTTTGTCGGTGATTTTTGTGGTGTGACTCGGATTTTTCTTCTGATGTGTTATGTCGTCGTTCCGCTGCCAGCTTGTCCTCCTTGTACATCTTCAGGTGGGCCTCTAGTTGCTTCTGGACAGTATGTAAATCGTCCATAGCCCGTGTCTCTAAAGCCAGTTTGTCACGAGCACGGTATATAGATCGAGTTATGGGCCGGTTTACTGTGAAGTTGGCCAGATCAGTGTGTTTGTGTTTGTGAGATTTTCTGCCGTTTCAAGCTATGCTTTGAATTGTAAACAAGGAGTGTTCTCTCGATCTCCACAAATACGTGATTATTTTAAATGAATGTAAGTTGCTTTCATTGATCATCATCATGCGAATAAATACAACCATTCCTAGATAAGCTATATCAATTCAAACCTTTGAAAGATAAGCTCAAACCAAATTCTAATCTATTAGACCAATGATCGAATGCTGATCCTATCACGTTTTATTCAAAATAACCACCTAAATGAAAATGAAAACCGATCCTAATCTATGCTGTTGTATGATGCTTCCCATGGGTGCCCACACGATATCGGTCGGGCCTAGGTTTGCGTGTGTCGTGTCATGGTTTGAAGTGCACATGACACATCCATACCAAATTTTCAGTGGGCCTTAAAGGTAATCGAACAAGTTCATTATTTAGTTTTATAACACCAAGAAGTATAAACGGAATAGAAAATCCCAAATCATTCAAGGAACAAGTTAGTATTGACCTCCATTTTTCTCTCTTTTTTTCTTTAGCTTTTCTCATATTTCATATTTATTCAAGATGTATAAGTATAACTTTACGCCTACTCGCTGAATAAATTGCATTATAGGTTCCACTTTGTGTAATTTTCAAAAACAAGTTCAGGTGATATTTCTCTGATGATTTGGACCCTAAATATATGATCAAGATAATGAAAATAAGAATTTTAGTGATGAACCATCTTTTCCCTGGAGGGCTGTAAACCTACCTACCGTTGTTGTTTACTTCTGGTTGGTGTTATCATTCTATGTATGGAGATATTATTAAAAACTATCCATTGATATAGGATAGTATTAATTATGGCATAGTTATATTTATTGTGCAATTCCTCAGTCTATTGTGGACGATTGGGCATCTTTAAAATTTTTTTTTAGTTTTTACCGCAATCCACGGCATTGATGGGTAATGACTTAAACAAATTATTAACATTGACTTGACAAATTACAGGTCTGTTCAATAATCTATGTTATTGACATATCATTACCTGACAAATTATATATCTGTTCTGAGGTCCAGCAAAATGCAGGATGGTCCGATAGAATTACATCAACTGTAACATCCTATGTTGTCCGCGGTACATATAAGATTCTGTTTATTTGTACGTTCTTGTTATGAGATTTTTTCCCTGTGAAATGCAGGTTCAATTCACTTTCCGTGTTACCACCATCCTTTGTGCCTGAAGATGCATTCAAGATCCTGTCACTCTGTCCATCTGTTCAAAGAACTCTGAAGGTGATTCATTTGTTTGCTTCCTTTTTATGCTATTCACCTAACGATTATTCTCTCTGTTCCATTTATATGACCTTGTCTTCTGTTTCAGTCTGGGAAAACACTTATATTGGGGGACTCCTACCTTTTCAGTGAATCTTTTGTCATGGTAAGTGTCTTGAATTTCTAGGAATATGTTTGACTAAGTTTGAGTTCTCAATTTTTAACCGGTGGTTGAGATAGTTTTATGCTTGTGTTTAAATTAGAAATTACAATACGCAGACTCCTTAAAATTTCTTGGATTATTGGTTAAAAAAAAAGTTTGCTTGAATCTGATGATGTGGTGAAATCTTCAATTCCTTGTCTTAGCGGAAAAAAGAAGGTTTCACAGGTCATAATGTGATGATTTATATGCTTTTACTTAAATAAAAAGCTTGTGTTTGATCTATGTATAATTATATACTTTTACTTAAATTGAAATCTCCCCTACTGTTATATTTGAACTGATGTTATTTCAATACTTGTTAAAAAAATTTCATTTGCTGTATATGGTCAGTAATATGTTAATAAATATTTACGTGTCCTTATCTGTTGTGTTTTGTTATTTTTACATGGTGAGATTTTTTAAATTCGTGTTTGTTAGGCAAACTTAATTGTTCTCTTGAAAAACTAGAAGGCTGACCTTATATCAAAGTTTCCCCGTTTTAGTCTTGTTACATAATTGCCAGAACTTTTTTTGGACACGTTAAGCACATGTGTTGTTTTATGAAATGCTTATGAAATTTTTCATTTTCATATTTTTAATAATGATTGTTGATGAACGTAATTGGCAATTTTTATATTTTCTCCAGTATTTATTGTACCTTTTTCTAGCTCTAAGCGTATTGATGGTTGAATCAGATGCTAATTGTAATCATACCTTTGCAGTTTCTTGTTGTAATGTAATTCTTATTTGCTGAATATTTTTATGACATCTGATAGGATTTGTTTAATCGCATTGAGAAAGATATGGAAACCTTTCATGTGTCTGGACTGTCTGAAGATTCACAACCTACCAAAGATTCCAAACAAGGGCGTGATGATGTTATCAGTCAAGCTGATCCAGATGACTTTGATAGTCAAAGTGGTATCAGTAAATCAATGCCAGATAAAGGATCCAAGAAGAAAAAAGGAAAATCAATGGGGAATGTTAAAGCGGGGGGTTCTGAAATTGTGCCAGACTTCCAAGAATCTGCTGTGACTAAATCCAAGAAAAACCAGAAAAAGGGAAAAGTTATCTCTGCTTTACAAGTACCAGATTCTAAATCAGGTTCTAAAAAGTCTAACAGAGTGGACAATCCTATCTTTCTATCAGAAGAATCACTAATCCAGAAAATAAAAGAGCTGATCCCCGATTTAGAAGAGCAAGGTGCGTGTTTTATGAAGCTCCTGACAGGTCTACTAATTTGGAGTCCTTTGTTTTCATGTGACTTGACAAAGACCCGTATTACAAAGGTTTTGACGATCCCGAGTCGATTCTTGCACCGTTGGCAAACTATTTGAGGCCCATGCTTCTAAATTCATGGATGGAAAGAAGAAATGCTGCTTTTACAGAAAATTCTCAGAAAATGAAACGAGTAATCGATAATTTGCAGCGCAAGCTTGATGAGGTAATGACAGACATTCCGTTTTTTATTTGTTTCAAAAAATTTTAAATGAAGATTTTCTTAGCTTATTCTCCCTTTTTATGTTGTTTTATGAAGTATTTGGAGGATGGTCTATGAATAACTGAGTAGTTCCTCTTAATCAGTTGGCATCGCATCCAACACAAGCGTTTGTTATGTTCTTATGAATCACTCAACGTCCCATGATATAATATAGTAGTCTTCTCATGATCTCTTCTTATTCATTTTGATTTTCTGCAGCTGAACTTGTATTTTCTCCATAATGGAGTTATTGTACAAACCAGTTTTCTAATGACCTTACCATCTTGATCTCCAGGAATTCTTGAACATTCAACTATATGAAAAGGCTCTGGATTTATTTGAAGATGACCAGTCAATTTCTGTAAGGCCTTGGTTGAATTTTGATTTGCTCTGTTATTCATCCTTCGTAGTGCTCAATGACACGGTTTCCTTTTTCTGATAGGTTCTTTTGCACAAACATTTGTTACGAACTGCAGCTACCCCAATGGTGGATTCTCTCTTAGTTAACCTGGTAACTTATGCTGATTTTACATTTATTTGAATTTTTTGAACGCTAAATGATTGTCTTTCTGCTCTAATAATCTAATATCTTTCTATGTAGAACATGCACAGCAAATTAACCAATGGAATTCAAGTTGAGGAATCTCAGGATCCCAAAACTGAGTCACTTAGCTCTTCCACTAGAATGGCACTGGTGAATTTCGTGATACAGATGCTTCTCCAGCATTTGATCCTTATTCAAACCATGAATTATGACTCCGAGTTCTGTATTCACAGGCAAAAGGCTTACCTGGATCTTTGTCAACCAAAGCTATTGGACTAGTTGAAACTTTGGAGGGGAAAGTAAGTCCTTCATATAATCCATACATCACACGCGATCCTCTCTCTATATAGCCTGGGGTCTAGGTATTTAAGTTCCTCTAATGACTTGGATTATGATTTTGTAACGCAGCGGGTGGAGTTATTTATGAGTGCAATGAGAGAACTGACAGAGGAAAGGTAAAGAAGATGCCTTTGTAGTCTGTATTTCAAGTGCTCATACATATAGAACTAAAGTTCTTCCCCCCGCCCCCGATGTTTGCAGTGGGATAATTCTCAAAAAACTTGATAAGAAGTTGGAGAGGACTCTTTTGCATTCATATCGTAAGGTTTGTTGGTCCTGCTCATTGATTTTGTTCAGTGTTCTCCGAGATGTTATCATTTCCAAATGAATGGGGTAGGTGAGCACATCTGTGTTAGAGTTGTTTAACATTGCATGAGCATTTCAGGATGATTATTATATTCGTTAGTGTTGTGGCAAAATATTTCAATTGGTGTGTTAATCTAGGCTAGTTATTTGGAATGATGCTGTGCGTAGGTGATCTTTTAGAAGGGATTCTACCTCACACACATTTCAGAATATCACACAGTTAATAGTTTTAGCTGGGGAGCTATTTAAATAATCTTTTTGTTTTTGGTAGCATCTTTGTCCTTTTTGTCTCGGTAGCATCTTTGTCCTTTTTTCGGGTATCTTGTTGTTTTTAGTAGCTTTTGCTTTTTCAGATATTGAACTCTACCCACTCCCTGTATCAAGTTATCTAGTTATAGCACACATAATGTATGTGTGCACACACTCGGTTATTCAGTGATGTCAGTTGCTCATGATAGATCAAAAATTGATTTATATGAATGATGACACAAACTTAAATCTAAACACTAGCTCTATTTCATGTTGGTGGTGTTGTGAGTTGATAGGCAGACAGGGTACATCTGTGGGCTTTTGGAAGGTAATTATGTAATTCCATAACGCGAGCCTACGACATAGCAAATCACTAGCTGATGGTTCAGGTATATAACATATACAGGCGTAGATATATAGGTTTGGAATTGCTTAGACTCCCGTCCATTAATTTCAATAACATGTCTGGATGTTTGCATTTTATGCTTCTGTAGAACATGCAGATAAACGTCTCCTCTTGAAATTTACAGGATTTGACATCTCAAGTTTCGACAGAAACTGATCCTGTTTCTCTTCTACCTAAAGTTGTTTCTGTACTATACATCCAGGCCAGTTTTTGTTTTGTAATATATCACATAACCTGTTCACAGACTGTTAACAATTGACATCTTTTTTCGTTCTTAATTTAGATTTTTGTTTACTTACGGCAGGTACATGGAAAAGCTCTTCAAGCTCCAGGAAGGGCTATTTCTGTTGCTGTTTCTCGATTGAAGGTGTGAGATTTAATTTCTCATGAAAACATTCTATATAACTTTTAGTCTTTATTGATTATAGTTGTGCTTTCAAATAGTCATAGGAGGTAGAGAATGTGAGGCTTCAGGATGGCAGCGGTGACTGAATGATATCTGATCATGGATGTTGGCCTTTCATTATAAAATGCTTTTTCATTACCTCTTCACACCCAAACAAGTTCATTCTAGTGAAGCTTTTATCATACATATTCATGCTAATACTTTTCTTTGCAAGAGAGCCAACGATATCGTAGTTCACATCCACATCTGAAAGTGTCATCAGAATATTTTTTCTCGCTTTGGCGTGTTAGCTTGTTAGACTCAAGAATTGCTTTAGAATACTAAGTGTAGCTTGAGTTCACCTTCTCCGGTTATTGCTGAAATTGGATATTGAATTGTTGCGCGTAACTTGATGTAAGCTTGTCGGTCAAAAGTAACTCGATTCGTGGTTTCACATTTAAAATGAAGGTATCTAATTATGTCTCTAACTGATGTGAGAGTAGAATGATTATTTGCTATGACTTTTGAACTTTATTATTGGGGGTCTCCGCAATTCTGGATCTTACATGGATTAGCTTGTAGGGTAAATTGGATGATTCCGCGTTCAAGACTTTATCAGATTATCAAAGTGCCGCAGTAACCCTTTTGGCTCTAATATCTGCAGGAACTGGCAACGTGAGTTTATTCCCCGTAAAACTTTTTAGTATCCAGTTAATGATAGAAATGTAGAAATGTTTTACAAGATACTAAGAATGTGCTATTATGTTATGAAATCCTCGTATTACAATTAACGGCTTGTGCACCATAATATGAAGAGCTCATTTAGGTGAACTTACTTTAATATCATACATTCATATAAGATTGACTTTATGTTCAGTCAACTGGATTCTAAATCCTCGAATGTAATGTTATTGGGATAATTGTTCTTTAGGAGGATGATTGTTCATCAGATAGAATTTTGAGCAAGAAGGAGCTCCTTGAAGACTCGATGCCAGCATTGAAGAGCTTGGTGTTAGGTGGAAGCTCACAATCTTGATCTGCATAGTTATTTCTCCTAGATAAACTTAACATATGATAAACTATCTTACACTTTCCTAATTTTCTTTTAGAATTGTTCTTTCATGGAATAATAGATTGATATTCCTCCTGTTGCAATTACATAAGAATTCTGACTTCTTAAATTTCTTTCTTTTTTCTTTTCTATCGAAAGAATATTCGGGTGGGTCTCTTTCTCCTAGTTTCTAGGTAATGAAATTAAATTTTATTTTTTATTAGCCAGTATTCATTATTTAATAAGAAGTAGGTCTTTGTGAAAAGTTTCATATATTCGTAAGACATGTCGATCTGGTTCATTTTTTAAGTGAAAAGTAATATTTTTGACATAAAAAAAAAATCATATTTTTCATAGATTATGTCTGATCGAAGATTTTGATCCCAGGTCTCACGTAAAAGCGTGATTATTATCTATAGTGGGTGTCTATATTGAACAGATAAGAAAAAGTTTCTTGGAATAACTGATCTCATAGATTTTAAAATATGTAAATTGATATTGTTAAATAAGAGACTATCGTAACTACTTTGGTTTTTAAAACACCGTCAAATTTCCTTTTCCAAATTATTCTTACATTATACCTTTTACATATATAGATAATTTGTGATGGTTAAACGATTAGATATGATGTGGAATATTCACAGATTGATGATAAAGTATTTATTCTAATGGAGTTAAATTAAGATTGAACCTTATGATTGAAAAATGGAATGGATTTTTACATTTAGCCCTAATTAAATAAATAGTAGGTTTCTTATAGAATTGATGAAAAAAAGAGCATTGATCCGGTCTCAATTTTTACATAGAGGACGCCTCTAGGAGTTGCCGCATTAATCGGCTGCCCCCTAAGCTGCTCGGAATCCGCCAATGTTCAATTCAAATCAACAAGAAAAAAAGAAAGGATGTGTCACTTGCTGGTGAAGCAATAATGACACAAGGATGAAGCATTGATGGTGGATATGAAGTTGTTGAAACAAATGTTAAAGATGTAATAAAATTTACGAAGAAGAATGGAGAAAGAATATGTCATGAGTTTTGAATTTGAATCCGATACATAAAAAATTTTAATCATGAGTTTGAATATGTTTATAACGAAAACTTGCGAACGTGCCAGACACGTGATCATGTCAAATGTGAAATGACCTGACTTCTTTTATCTAGCGTTGTTTGTCCCGATTCGATCATTCGTTATAATTCACTCGGTATGACTTCAAAGCTAAAATATAAAGTGAGGAATATGATGAAATTATAGAGAGAATCCATGAACGACATCGAATTTAATTATGTTGTTATGAGCTTGAACGACATTTTTACAAGAAATTTGAAGGAATTTAAAGAAACTAAACTGTTGGAAATTGAAGATACACAGACAAATTATTGAGAGAATTTGAAGAAGCTTTGCTGTAGTTTTTTTGTTGATTTTTGTGAAGTCCATTTTTCTGATTCTTTCTTTCATCTTTTGTTCCATTTCACCGAGCAGTATAGTCATCTTCCACGATCATTCATCGTGGATCGTGAATCAACTCCTCCCATCGTGGTCATTAACCGATCCTTTCATGGGCTTGCCCATTGGCTTTTCATGTTTTAAGGGCTTTTATTGCTAGTGGGTTTCAAAAAATTTGAGCTAAACAATTGTAGGCTTCAAAGGATTTGGGCTAAATAATTACCTCTAGCCAATTTGGGTTATTGGGCAATTTGACTAGTTTGACCCATTGGGCTAATTTGGCTATATTTGAACTTTTTTGTTGTGTTCAATTCTTCAAAGATTCAGAAATGAGCCCAGAGTAAGATTCGATGGTTGGGTTTCCGATCTCCATTAGTCGTCCTATTTGATCCTCATGTCATAAGACTATATAAATGTTCTTAATCATACAAAATTTTCAGAGGTCATCTTATTAGTGAGGTAAGGTGATTTTCATGTTCTATATTGCAGGGACGTCTGGTGATTCTCTTTTTGTTGGCACAAACTCTTTTGGCTATCGGGTCGTCCTCTCTCAGTAGCCAAGAAGATGTCTAATCTCAGGTATTCTTTCATATTTTTCTGGCTTTGACAAATCAACTCGTGTTTCCTTATCCTGACTTTCTTGTGTATTTGCAAGTCAAATACATCCCTGAATACTCCGCCTTGGTAAATGTCTTCAACCCAATCATCGATCTTTCTTACAATCAAATTCCTTTATCCACCGAGAGAACCAACTTATTATTCCTTCTATCTACTCTCGAGTCTAGTTCTATGTTGTTGAATCACAAAATGGTGCCACCTTTTGAGTATTCTAAGTTTAAATATTTGCCACTTGGTGATATCAATTGGAATACTTGGGTAGATCGATTGAAAAAATTTGATGGAAGTACCTG
>NW_027355238.1:0-245 GCF_012295235.1 Primulina huaijiensis
TTTCAGGGAATCGATCTCTAGTTCCAAATTCTGGTATTTCTGCGGTCTTTACTAAGTTGGGACTAGTTAGATCTTTTGATTTAAAGTTCTTGCCTCGGGGATTCCTTGTTCTCACACTTGCTTGTGAAGAAGACTATGCGTTCTTTTGGGCTAAGGGGGTTATGCAGGTGGGACCTCTGTCGGTCCGTTTCTCTAAGTGAACGCCAGAGTTTAATCTTCAGGAGGAATCACCCATTGCCCCTGTT
>NW_027355239.1:0-358 GCF_012295235.1 Primulina huaijiensis
TAAATCGTCGATAATATCCTGCCAAACCCATAAAGCTGCGAATTTATGGCACTGATGTCGGTCTCGGCCAAGAAATAACGGCCTCAACCTTGCTGGGATCTACTGATATACCACCGGATATAATGTGACCCAGAAATACAACCTGTTTCAGCCAAAACTCACATTTCGACAGTTTAGCATATAATTTCTCATTCCTCAGAATTCTCAAAACAGTTCTCAAATGCTCAGCATGGTCAATCATATTCTTCGAATAAATCAGAATATCATCAATGAAAATAATCACGAAATCATCGAGATACTTCTGAAACAAACAGTTCATCAGACCCATAAACACAGCTGGAGCATTCGTCAAACCAAA
>NW_027355240.1:0-422 GCF_012295235.1 Primulina huaijiensis
TTTGTGACCTAATGGTACAAAATTTTTGATCAATGATGCTTTATAATCACCACAATCGAAAAGAAATTTGTTGAGTTTTAATGATATATATTCCCATGAGTATGATACTCAAACAATGAATGAAGGGAATGAGAAATATATGTGTCTTACCACATATAAATCAGGAAAGAAATATGTGATTGAAAAACTACCAATGCTCCCTACTGGATTGCATTATACACATATATGTCCCATTGAATCAAACATGGTAGTTGATAATTCTTCAATATTAACCAATTGGCATGATCGATTAGGACATCCTGGTTCAACAATGATGCGAAGAATTATAGAAAATACACATGGTCATCCGTTGAAAGACCAGAAGATCTTTCAGAATGATAAGTTTCAATGTAAATCATGTTCTCTTGGAAAACTTATTATAA
>NW_027355241.1:0-218 GCF_012295235.1 Primulina huaijiensis
CTGATCAGTTCATCAATGGCTTGAATCCGGAGATATTTACATTGGCGAACACTGGGCGACCAAACAACTTTGCTGACGCCCTGAACAGAGCAAAGGGAGCAGAAGCTGGTCTGATGAGACATAGAGGAGCTTCGTATGTTGCCCCAGCACCGAGACCATAGCAACCCCCTCNATGGTCTCGGTGCTGGGGCAACATACGAAGCTCCTCTATGTCTCAT
>NW_027355242.1:0-516 GCF_012295235.1 Primulina huaijiensis
CTGAGAATAGTGATTGGGAAGAAACCGATTATCAGAATTTCAATCGAAGTACAGTTCTGAGATCCTCGTGACAAGAGCTTCAACTGGACGTAAGTTTTCTTATGTTTTGGTATGATTTGAAAATATGCTATGGAAAGAATCTTGATATGATCGATATTATGTGTTCTGGATATATTGATCAGTATATAATTGAAGTCAAAACGAAGAACAGATTATTTATACAATTGTTATGATTTTTCAGCTATTGAATTGAGATTATTCAGATTTCTGAGATTATCGATTGTATTGACTATTGGTTATGATTTGTAATTGATATCTGTTGTTGTCTGAGTTGACGTGGATATCAATATTGTACCGTTATGCCGTCGATATTGAATTAGAATGAGTATTGATATGAGTTGTATATTGATGTTGTTCCTATTCGACACGTCATTTCAGATTGGTATTGACAGATTCGAATTCAGGGCTTAAACTTCGTCAGAACTACAACAAGAAAGGTATAAATCAATGTTAACC
>NW_027355243.1:0-479 GCF_012295235.1 Primulina huaijiensis
ATAAGGGAAGTTATACTTCCGACCGCCCGTGATGAATGGAATATGCTAAGATTCCAAGACTTTAAAAAAGTCAGTGATTACAATTCAGCGATGTATAGAATAATCTCGCAGTTAAAATTTTGTGGACATGAGGTTACAGAATCGGAAATGCTTGAAAAAACATTTTCCACGTTTCACGCATCAAATATAACACTACAGCAACAATATAGAGTGCGTGGATTTGCGAGATATTCTGAACTCATTGCCTGTCTTCTTGTGGCGGAAAAGAACAACGAGCTATTAATGAGAAATCATCAGTCCCGACCCACTGGATCAACAGCATTTCCAGAAGTAAATGCTGTAAGTAAAAATGAATTTAAACCTGGAAACCAAAATCAAATTCAAAGACAAGGTTTTGGTCGAGGTCGAGGTCGAGGTCGAGGTCGTGGACGTGAACGTGGACGAGGAAGTGGTTGTGGTCGTGGACGCGGCCGTGGTTT
>NW_027355244.1:0-619 GCF_012295235.1 Primulina huaijiensis
AATTGGAATCTGCCTTGCAGTCTGAGTGGCATGCCTCGGCTTTTTTCCAAGATGAAGCGGCTCAAGCATCACCTCCGGTGGTGGAATCGGGATGTTTTTGGTAACATCTTCGATAGACTCACTGAGGCTGAGAGGGCTGTTCGTTTAGCCGAAGCTGTCTGTGAGGCCGACCCTTCTGACGCAAATTGGACTTCCCTGTCCGATCGCAATGAGGATCTGGCCCGTATCACCGCCATGGAGACGGATTTTTGGAAACAGAAAGCGGCTTGCCATTGGCTTGAGGATGGTGAGCGTAACACCAGACTCTTCCATAATATGGTGAGGAAAAAGCGTGTGTCGAATAAGATTTTCAGCATATGGGAGAATGGGGTCTGCCTGACGTCTCAGGAATTGATTCAGCAGTCGGGAGCCTTGTTTTTCCAAGATCTTCTTACCGGGGAGCCCTCTGCGCTCGATTGTCCGGATTTTTCGGGTTTTCCCTCGGTTATTTCTGCTGTGGAGAATGATGGTATTGCTGCGATTCCCTCTTTGGAGGAGGTCCGCGCGACTGTCTTCTCCATTCACCCCGATAGCCTTGCTGGCCCTGATGGCTTCTCTTCGGCGTTCTTTCAGCATTGCT
>NW_027355245.1:0-465 GCF_012295235.1 Primulina huaijiensis
GGTTGTGATGCTATTTGGGTCGTGATTGACCGATTGACCAAATCATTATGCTTTATTCCGTATCAGATGACATACAGGTATGACCAGATGGCTGAGATCTATGTCAGAGAAGTGGTCAGATTGCACGGAGTGCCGAAGTCGATTGTATCAGACCGTGATCCTCGGTTCACTTCGCACTTTTGGCAGAGTTTGCAGCAGGCTCTAGGTACAAAGTTACATCTGAGTACCGCATATCATCCACAGACTGACGGACAGTCAGAGCGGACTATCCAGACATTGGAAGATATGCTGAGAGCCGTAGTGCTTGATTTTAGCACTAGTTGACAAGATGCATTGCCACTTTGTGAATTCTCATACAACAACAGCTATCAAACGAGTATTGAGATGGCACCATTTGAAGCGTTGTACGGTAAGAAGTGGAGATCCCCTCTGTATTGGGACGACATCTCTGAGGTACCTGAGATT
>NW_027355246.1:0-487 GCF_012295235.1 Primulina huaijiensis
TGTGAAGTGAATCGTGGATCACGATCTGATACGATCGACTTCGGCCCACCATGTAATCTGACAACCTCTCTGACATATATATCTGCCATCTGATCATGTCGGTATGTCATCTTGTAAGGAATGAAGCATGCTGATTTGGTCAATCTGTCTATCACCACCCAAATCGCATCATAGCCTCTAGATGATCGTGGTAACTTCGTGATGAAATCCATGGAAATGTGATCTCATTTCCATTAAGGAATAGCTAAACTCTGAAGTAACCCTCCGGGCTTCTTTCTCTCGGCCTTCACCTGTTGGCAATTCAAGCGCTTAGACACAAACTCTGCAATATCTGTCTTCATCTGTTTCCACCAGAATTGTGTCTTCAGATCATTGTACATCTTCCTGCCACCAGGATGAATACTGAACCGACTACAGTGCGCTTCTGACAGTATCTGTTGTGTCAAATCTGAAATATCTGGCACTACAAGACGGTTATTCACATACA
>NW_027355247.1:0-432 GCF_012295235.1 Primulina huaijiensis
ATTGCATTATACACATATAAGTCTCATTGAATCAAACATGATAGTAGATAATTCTTCAATATTAACTAATTGACATGATCGATTAGGACATCCTAGTTCAACAATGATGCGAAGAATTATAGAAAATACACATGGTCATCCGTTGAAAGACCAGAAGATCTTTCAGAATAATAAGTTTCAATGTAAAGCATGTTCTCTTGGAAAACTTATTATAAGACCATCACCAGCCAAAATCCAAACTAAATCACCAATATTTCTTGAACGTATTCAGGGTGATATTTGTGGACCAATCCATCCACCATGTAGACCATTCAGATACTTTATGGTTTTGATTGATGTCTCCAGCAGATGGTCACATGTATGTTTATTGTCAACTCGAAATATTGTATTTGCAAGATTACTTGCTCAAATAATAAAATTGAGGAATCCATT
>NW_027355248.1:0-504 GCF_012295235.1 Primulina huaijiensis
CTACACCATTTTTCTGAGGTGTTCTTGTTGCTGAGAGCTCATGCTGGATTCCAGTATTCTCTAAAAATTGTGAAAGATTTTGATTGATAAATTCAGTCCCTCGATCAGACCTTTTTCTGTCAATACCAACTGATTTTTCATTTAATAATCTTTTGAAAAGCTTAATCAGTTGAGCAGCAGTTTGGCCTTTTGATTTAAGAAAGATAACCCAAGTAAATCTTGAAAAATCATCAACGATCACCAAGGTGTATTTCATTTCCCCTAAACTCATGACTGGTATAGGACCAAAAAGATCTCTATGTATCAGTTCTAAGTATCTGGAGGATGATTTACTACCCTTGTTTTTAAAAGAAGATCTTGTTTACCAAACTAATATGCTGAGCAAATTTTATCTTTTGAAAAATCTATCTCAGGTAAACCAGTTAAAAGATCATGGTTACTCAGATAAGCAATAGACTCAAAGTTGAGGTGGTTCAACCTTTTATGCCACAACCAGTTTTTAGA
>NW_027355249.1:0-413 GCF_012295235.1 Primulina huaijiensis
AAACTAGGACTTTTCAACTCGATAAGTGATAACCACTTGGAAAATACTTTATGGAGGGTTGTTCAGTGCACTCTATAAGGAGCACCTATCTGCATGCTCGGACATCACAATGTCCCCTACCAATGAAACATGGTACTCACATCGCAGATACTAGTCTCAAGCTCGAGTGGCCTATATCCTTCTTAGCGGCGGCTGAATCGACTAGGAACCTTTTAGAATATACAGTATTCCAAATATGAGTTTCATGATACTCATCATATGAGCATCTCATATTCTTTCTACTATTTGTATATTCAAGGGCTTTATCTATGCAACTAGCATGGGTATATAGATAAAGATGTGCCAAAACAATATTGATGCAACATGGAAAGGTGATAGCTTATGCATCTAGACAGCTGAAAACTCATGAGAAG
>NW_027355250.1:0-511 GCF_012295235.1 Primulina huaijiensis
TATGTCTTGGACCGCGGGTGCGGTCTCTCTTTTAGTCAAAACTCTTCTTTCTGCCCTTACACCGCGGGTGCGGTAGAAACTGGGGCGCGGGTGCGGTATATTCTTCAAGCAACACTTCATCATTTCATTTTATGCACCTGAAATCTCGGGCATTACAAATATCGCCCATCTGGTCATATCTGTACGTCATCTTGTATAGAATAAAACATGCAGATTTGGTCAATCGATCAATCACAAC
This sequence comes from Primulina huaijiensis, assembly GCF_012295235.1. Taxonomy (NCBI): domain Eukaryota; kingdom Viridiplantae; phylum Streptophyta; class Magnoliopsida; order Lamiales; family Gesneriaceae; genus Primulina; species Primulina huaijiensis. The sequence continues at coordinate 239 of NW_027355250.1, forward strand.
CCAAATCGCATCACAATCTCGCGAGGATCTCGGTAACTGCATCACGAAATCCATGGAAATGTGATCCCATTTCCATTCAGGAATAGACAAACTCTGCAGTAGACCTCCTGGTTTCTTTCTTTCTGCTTTCACCTGCTGGCAATTCAGACATCTGGATACAAACTTTGCAATATCAGCTTTCATTTGTTTCCGCAAGAACTGTCCTTGCAAGTCATTATACATTTTTCAGCCACCAGGATGAATGCTGAATCGACTGCTATGCGCTTCTGACAA
>NW_027355251.1:0-372 GCF_012295235.1 Primulina huaijiensis
GATTAATTATGAGAATTTATTTAGGATGCATGCTCTACATAGTTGTATTTAAGGATTGAATTGCAGGAATTGAGAATTTTAAAGACCTAATTGTAATTACTAATAATTTGAGGACCTAAGTGCAAAACAAAATTCTAAGGGACTATTTTCGAATTTACCAAATTTTTGGGATTAAATTTTGAGTTCGAGAATTTAAAAGTTTAATGAGGTAAAGATGGGAAATTTTATGGGGACAATAATGCAAATTTCGAAGAGTTATAGGACCAAAATGTAAATTTGGAGAACTGTAAGGGTCAGATTGCAATTTTCAAAATTTTTAAGGATTACATGCGAACTTTTGAGGAACACTTGGGATTTTGAGTTTTTATAGAA
>NW_027355252.1:0-311 GCF_012295235.1 Primulina huaijiensis
TGGGTTGTGGTTGGCTTTTAGCCCTTAGACATGGTCCAAGCCATGTCTTAGGATGTTGGTAAGAGTCTTTGGGTGGTGGTTCAAGCCATTGGTCATTAAATTTCAGAGTTTACACCACAAAAACACAAGTTGCTACTGCTGTAATTTGAGAGCAACTTGCAGTTCGGTTTTGGTGCTTGTGTGAGTTCTTGGTTGGCTTTTAGCCCATGGCCTTGGACTGGACAGTACCTTAATGAGTTAGAAAAACCATGTTTTTGGCCGTTTGTGATTTGATCGAGTTTAGAGGTCGTACGAGAATTTACGGTGAAAGG
>NW_027355253.1:0-760 GCF_012295235.1 Primulina huaijiensis
GGTCTACGGCCGATCTTGCGCCGTGATGTTAGGGTGTCTGACCCTGCAACTTATGAGGTCGCGGTCTCCAAAGCCTTAGCCGCAGAGCAGGATCTGCGGGATATCGAGAGGGATCGCCAGGGCAAGCGCCCAGCCCAGGTACCACACCGCCCTCCTCCTCATCAGCATCAACAGCAAAACAAGAGGCCTTTTCATGGGCAGCCCAGAAACAGAGGCCAGCAGCAGCAGCGGGGACGCCCAGCCTTGAGGACCTTCGAGCACCCAGTCTGTCCCAGGTGCTCACGCCGCCATCCTGGAGCATGTATGTCTGGCTCTGGAAAGTGTTTTAAGTGTGGCAGTCCTGACCACATGTTGCTGCAGTGCCCTCAGAGGAATCTGCCTACCCAAGGCAGAGTTTTTGCTCTCCATGCCGCAGAAACAAACCCGGAGACTATGTTGTTGACAGGTACCTTTAAGCTTTAAGTTATTATTTGAATTTCCGTGTTTTGGGAACCAGAATTAAGATCTTGAACTTAGAAACTGATATAGGATTGCATGCTCTACTCAGTATTATATTGGGAATTTAAGCTAGAAGAACTTTGATCTTTGCATGTCTATAAGTTTAATTCTTGTAGCTATTGGATTCAACTTAGAGTTCCGACCGTTCAGGAAGAATTTTTATATCTGGTTCCGCTACCAAGGCCTTGATAGATTCAGGGGCCACTCACTCGTTTAATTCGGAGGTCTTCGCGAACTTTCTTAAGATCAAGACCATTGGGCT
>NW_027355254.1:0-314 GCF_012295235.1 Primulina huaijiensis
CCCGGCTATATCACTTGTGTTAAGGAGGATCTCCTTACTAACAATTAACACAAGTGTTTCATGTGTGTGCATCAATTGTTTCAACTCACCGTTTTGGGCCATATATGATTTCTTTTTGGCCTCTTTCCTCTCAATTTCTTTCCTCTCATTTTTCTTTTGTAAGGCTGTCACACTATTTTGACCACTCTTTTTTTCAGCCATTTCATTTTTATTTTCAAAGGCCATCTCACTTTTTAGTTCACTCTTTTTTTCGGCATCATCTCTCTTCCTTTTTTTCAAATGGTCCTCCAACACTTGCTTTGGGGACAAGGAAG
>NW_027355255.1:0-1039 GCF_012295235.1 Primulina huaijiensis
AAGCCAGATCATATAAATCTGGACAAAGAAGTGGACCATCAAGAAATAGGATATCCTCTCAAGCATCGAGTACATCTCGAAGCATAGGAAGAATACCTACGAAGAAAACTTTCAGGAGATCTCATACTCGGGCTAATGAAATTTTAAATATTGTAATTGCTGGACATGTGGAGCAAGAGGTCATATATCAACTAATTGTCCAGAAAATGAAAAGAGAGGTATTAAATGTTTCGATCCAACCCCGGATATTAAAGAAGCATTTTATTACAAAGATCTTATTCAGGTATACCGATTTGATGACATTACCTCAGATGAGAGTATATATGAAGAAGAAGAAGTCTTAAGTCAAAAAGAATCTGATGAAACAGAATCGGAATCTGACTGAAGACGAGGTGTTTTGACACGAAATACATGAGGATTTGTCTGGTTTCCTTAGTCAGACAACAATATCTCATAACATGGTCCAAAGGATCATGAAAAAAAATCCTAGTCTACAGAGATATCAAAGATTCTTTGCAGGACAGATAGAAAAGTTCTTAGGAAATCTTGGTCTAAGAAACAAAAAGCATCATCTAATCTATAAAATTTCCAGAAGGGAAATGGCAATCCCAATGGAACTTATAGGAAATAGAATGGAGATGCAATTAATTCCTTATGAAGAAATTAAGGAAGAATTACAAAAATTCAAAATAGAAATAGCAAGGACTGTGTCCTGGATTCATATCGGAGCAATCCAGATTATGATAAAAGCTACTTTCAAAGAAGAAATAGATTCACCCGTTGATATTGATATATGCGATAAAAGAATGTGGAACCTTCAAGATTCAGTACTGGGAACCATCTCAGGAAATCTCTGTGCATGAAAAAAAATTGTAGGAGTAATCTATCCGAGAATCGCCTACAACTTGGCAGATCGTGATTTTAGCCGGGCCTTGACATTACACCAGAATTTCAAGGAAAAAAGGCTAATGAAGGAAGGTAATATGCCATATTATATTACCTATCAGATTTCATATGCTCTATCTAATACACATCATTC
>NW_027355256.1:0-469 GCF_012295235.1 Primulina huaijiensis
TCCCGAAAAACTTAAGCAGCATTTTATATCAAAATATACTCCAACAAGAGTCATAAAAACAAAAACCAAAGTCAACAACCTATAGCCGCACTGGCCAGGACTACACAGAAATTAAAACTTACCAGATACTCACCAGATCATAAGAATCATAGGGTCAACTCAGAACATCACAAAAACAACCAAATATCATTACAGATACACGGGGTATCTCCCCGGCAAATAAACTACAATACAAGACTGAAACAAACTCAAGACATACATATAGACTAACTGGAAAACTCCACTGACAGAACCAAGCAATCCAACCTCAATCCCGAGCTCCACTGGCGGAACCTCGGCCTGATGCTGCAAAACGACTCGGGAGATCTACCATGGTGCCCAATAGCAACCACAGCAGCCCCCCCAGTAAACAACTGAGGTTAGGATTCTGGTATGAAACAGTTCAACAATAACAACAATAATCATAAAT
>NW_027355256.1:565-1884 GCF_012295235.1 Primulina huaijiensis
GGATAACAGGAGCCAACAAACGGTACGATAACAACTGGAATAATGCTCGAGCAACAACACAGGGGAGCTACATCGTCATGCAACTAAACCGCCCTGCCAAGTATGCGAGGTATGCCAAGCTGTGCTGAATAACACCCCTGACTCGGCCTCCATACAGCTGATACGCTATAACAGGATGGCACAACAGAACGAACTAGATGACACAATCCCAGCGCTCACCTCAAAAGGCTGCACTAACCACGGAATTGTTCAATCACATCTACGGTTTCATGTGTATAGGCCTATCAGCCACACAATGATCCCGAGATAAACAACAGTGCCAGATAACAACGGATATCAACAATGGGCTAACAAGAACGATAGGGCTCAACATGAATGTCATAACTGTATGCCCGATGCTAAATGCCAATAATATGTCATAATAATAAACATAGATCACAACGAAGGCATTTAACAATTTATAACAGTCAGCAATTCATAAACACAATCCATGTAACACAGAATGACAATCAAACATAATTTATGTTTTACCGTTGTATGTTACCGAGCTGTAACATACCTATAACAACTTGAAACTCCAATATCAACTTCTCTTCAAAACTCTCGGCCTAAACAAATCACAATAAGTCGATCATGAAAACTACCTTCCATACCAATGTCCGATTTGGCACAAAAGAGCATAAAATTCGTATCTCGCTCAATATTAACTCAAATCAATATCCGCCAATTGGAAATGAAAGATAACTCGAATATCTAACTTTTTCTAGAAGAAGCCATCTTCAAATCTTAGTAGATTAATCCCAGAATTATCAAGAACCCACTGCCACTCAACAGATTTTTGGACAGAATTCTCCTACTGAGCAGTTTTAGAAAAACCACCATAACTTGCTCAATTCTTAATGAAATTTAACGAATCTTATATCATTACAAAGACAACACATAGCTCTACAACTTTTATTTTAACCAAAAACCCAGAATCCGAGTGCTTATATGTCATAAACCCGAATTACAGTAGTTGTTCTGCACAACACACTTGCAGAATTCGATTCGACACATTTTGGCAGAAAAATCATATCAAATCCGTTTCATATCCAAATTTGATGATTCTAGTGGCTAAAAACAGAAAACGTAAAGCACTATAAGGTTTATTTAGATCATTTCTACAAATTCAAGTTAAAAAAATCGCAGCAACACAAAAACTCTCACCCAAAAATCGGAAGAATTCGCGCAGAAACAGAGCACCGGAACAGCAGCTTTGATCTACCCGAATCCTAGCTCAAACTTCGCAATTTCTAACTTGAATCGAAGCCTAGGATGTT
>NW_027355257.1:0-419 GCF_012295235.1 Primulina huaijiensis
CACTTATAAGCAAGCTAAGAAATTAATATTTTTTTTTATTGTTACATGTTTATAATTCCATGATATAATCACTTATAAGAAATACATTGTAATGCCCGAATTTTGAAAAAAATAAAATTTTGGCAGTAGTTGTGATGATTTATGGCTTTACGTTATGGTATGAATGGTAATGAATGTTATAGAATGGAATAGATAATGGATGGGTAGAATCAAAGGTTGAATTTGAGATAAATAGGTAATGGAAGTGCAGAAACTGTATGAAAAATGTGGCAGTAGTTGTGTTTTTTAGCATAATGTTTTTTATATTGATCCAATTGATGTGAGGCTACTTTTATTAGAAAGATAAGACATAAGGCTATAACTTTCTTATTTTTAGTTTTGGTCAAATCATTAGGGAAGATGAGCCAAAAACGCCCCGA
>NW_027355258.1:0-676 GCF_012295235.1 Primulina huaijiensis
ATGGAATAAGTTTTCCCTTTGGTTAGTCTCCTCCTCCTTGACTTGTGCACTCATGATACGCCTAGTCACTAGTGCTTCTCCAACAACCGCCACATAACCCTCGTCAGGATCCTCTAATGCAGACATCTCATCATCATCACCCTCACTATGAGATTCATACTCACCATAGTCATTCAAGATCATCACCCTCTTATTAGGACATTCACTAGAAATATGACCCAACCCTTGACACCTAAAACATTTAGTATCTCTAGATCGATTAGAAGGAGTTTCAGATTTACCTTGCACTCCTTGCTTAGGTGATTCCTGTTTGGTCTCAAATTTGGGCTTGCTCACCACCTTATTCTCCTCACGCTTTACCACATTTGATCACCATGAAGATGATGAACCTCCGGTTTGATTGGTGCGGCCAACTCCTCGCCTTTTGAGTTGTTGCTCCACTTTTATGGCCATTTGCACCATTTCGTCTAGATCCAAGTAGTGTCTGAGCTCTACTTGGTCTTGAATTTCCCTGTTCAAACCACACAAAAATCGAGCCATAGTAGCCTCACAATCCTCCTCAATGTTGGCTCTAATCATGACTACTTCCAACTCTTTAAAGTAATCCTCTACACTCTTCACCCCTTGCCTTAAAGTTTGTAGCCTCTTCAACATCTCCCTATAGTAGTGGTTGGGC
>NW_027355259.1:0-7167 GCF_012295235.1 Primulina huaijiensis
CCCTTCTAACGGTCTTCTTCTTGATTTCAGACTCAGGACAAATTCAAAGCCTGCGTCTGGACTAGTGTCACTTGCTGGAATCGTACCCTAAATTTTAAGTGAGTATAACTTGGCGTCGTCTGAAGGAAGTTTGAGTTAAGACATAGATATGATAGGCAGGAGAGGGAGCAGAAGGGCTAACTCAGCATCATCGCGTCCTCAGATAGGACCCGAACAACCTCGTCTTGAGTCGAGATAGGAGCAACCTCATCATGAGGCCGGAGCTGAACAACCCCGTCACGAGGCCAGGACCGAGCAACCCCGTCCCAATGAGAATGTTGGGAATTTGACCCTGGATCATTTGGGCCAATTTATTACCCAGACAGTAGAAAATGCCATGAAGAAGAATCAAGAGTCTATGTCGCTGAAACAGGCCACTCGCCTGGAGCGAGAGGAAAATGTTGTGGCCCACTAGAGTAGGGTTGAGAGACACANTTGGAAGTAGGGCTTCCTCCAAATTTCCAACAATCAAATGTAGGAGAATATGTGGAGATGGGAGAAATGTGGAAGGAAATACGAATATTGTGGCAACAATTGGGAGGCAGAGCGCCGGCGCCCAAGAGAGGAAGTCTTTTTTCACTTGCCATTGTGGAAGAAGGGCTTCCTCCAAATTTCCAACAGTCAAATGTAGGAGAATATGACGGACATGCTGATCCAGAATAACACTTGGGGAGGTTTGAGAATGCGGCTCTGTTGCATCAGTATTAAGATGAAGTCAGGTGCAGAGTGTTTCTGGGCACGCTGGTGAGGTCAGCCCAACAATGGTTTAACACCCTGCAGCCCATCTTTATACAATCTTTCGAGGATTTTTCTACGGCTTTCTTGCAGCGATTTGCTAGTAGCAAATGGGAAGAAGAATTTTTCAAATCGCTGGTCAAGAAACCTCAGTCGAGTTATGATGATCTGTTAGCTCGGGCGGAAAAATATGTAAATCTAGAGGATGCCCAGCGGCACAAGAGGATGGAGCAACGGCCTGGGGGAAGTGGAGTTGAGGGAGCGGAAAGAGGATGTAGGAAGAGAGGTACGAGTGAGGGGGATGAGGATAAAGCTAGAGGCATAGGACAATTCTCATCCCATGTTCTTCGTAATAGGAATCGTGACAAGGTGATGGAGGTGAGGGAGCTCGATGGGAGGTGGGAGAAGTCGCAAAGGGTTGAGAGCAGTGCTAGATTGCCTCCACGGGACAAACAAGAAGGATCCTCACCTGGGAGTCGACTGAGGTCTCGCCCTTTCCCTAGGCATGATCGAGACCCTCCATGGATAATTCAGAGGGTCGGGGAGCAGAGAGGGGAAGGTCGAGGTCAAAATGTCCCTCAGGAGCCCGTCGAATCGAGGAAGAGAATGAATGAGGATAACCACCTTACAAGAGGAATGATTCATATGATCTCAGGGGGAGCTACTGATGGAGACTTTGGACGAGCTCGGAAGGCACATGGGAGAAGATTAGAAAACTTTGAAATATCTAGGGGTGCAGACTTACCACTAGACCCCGTCATTAGCTTTGGGCTGGAAGATCTCATAGGCATTCTGACTCCACATAACGATGCCTTGGTGGTGAGGCCCACCATTGCCAATTATGAGGTGGCGATGATATTTATTGATAATAGAAGCTCTCTAAACGTCTTGTTCAAGAGCACGTTGGATCAAATGAAGGTGGAAGGATTTGAGTTTGAGCCGGTCTCCACCCTGCTGTATGGGTTTGCAGGACACGTCATCCCGCCTTTGGGTCAGATTGTTCTTCCCCTATCCTTGGGGGACTGATCCTCGGCTGGTAACAAAAATGATAGCCTTCACCGTGGTGGATACCTCGTCAGCGTATAATGGAATTTTAGGACGGCCAGCCCTGAAGGATTTCAGAGCCGTAGCTTCCACTTATCATCAGAAGTTTAAGTTTTCTGTGGGAAAATGGGTTGGAGTCTTGTGCGGGGACCAAAAATCGTGCGTCGTTGTTATGAAGGGGTAGTAAGGGAGGAGGGAAAAAGAGCGCGTGTGGAGGTTAACATGATTAGGAAAGGAAGAAGTGGGTGACTTGGTTCTCGTGAAGGTACAAGAAGAGTAGAGGGGAAAGTTGAACCCAAAGTGATCGAGAAATTTAATTCTGGAGCTTATTACTTGGAGAATGCCCAAGGAAGGCTTTAAAGAGGTCATGGAATGCTTACCACCTTAAGAAATATTATTCTTGATTTTATCGTTGATGTATTTAATATTTGAATTTTCCCATGTAATCAGTTGGAATTCAATAAAATCAAGTTTTTCTTTTCAGTTCATGAATGTTGTTGCATTATGAAAGTGAGAAAGCTTTATTTTCCTGCTAATGCATTGCCTAGCAGAGGAGCAGAGTTGGGAAGGAGAAAAATTAAATTTTCCTGCTAAGGCATCGCCTAACAAAGTAGCAGAGTGGAGGAAAAAAAGTAAAATTTTCATGCTAAGGCATTGCCTAGCAGAGTAGCAGAGTTGGAGATGAGAAAATTAAATTTTTCCTACTAAGGCATCGCCTAGTACAGGAGCAGAGTGGAGGAAAAAAATTAAATTTAAGGCGTCGTTCAGTAGAAGAGCATAGTGGAGGAGAAAAATTAAATTTTCCTGATAAGACATCGTCTAGAAGAGGAGCAGAGCGGAGGAGAAAAATTAAAATTTTCCTGATAAGACATCGCCTAGCAGAGGAGCAGAGTGGAGGAGAAAAATTAAATTTTTCATGTTAAGGCATCGCTTAGCAGAGGGGCAGAGTGAAGGAGAAAAATTAAATTTTCCTGCTAAGACATTGCCTAGCTGAGAAGTAGAGTTGGAGAGGAGAAAAATTCAATTTTTCCTACTTAAGCATCGCCTAGGAGAGGAGCAAAGTGGAGGAGAAAAATTAAATTTTTCCTGCTAAGACATCGCTTAGCAGATGAGCAAAGTGTAGGAGAAAAATTAAATTTTTCTTGCTAAGACATCGCTTAGCAGAGGAGCAGAGTGGAGGAGAAAAATTAAATTTTCCTTCTAATACATCGTCTAGCTGAGGAGCAGAGTTGAAGAGGAGAAAAATTAAATTTTTCCTGCTAAGGCATCGCTTAGTAGAGGAGCATAGTGAAGGAGAAAAATTAAATTTTTTCTACTAAGACATCGCCTAGTAGAGGAGCAGAGTAAATGAGAAAAATTAAAATTTCCTACCAAGACATCGCCTAGTAGAGGAGAAGAGTTGAGAAGGAGAAAAATTCCAAACATGCGTCTGGACTTGAGCGTCGGAGGAGCTACGACGGGACACCCTCCCGACCCCCTTCTAACGGTATTCTTCTTGATTTTAGGCCCATGACAAATTCAAAACATGCGTCTGGACTAGTGTCATTTGTTGGAATCAGACTCTAATTTTCAGTGAGTATCACCCATATATATCACACTCGAACGTTTCAGGAAAACTTCAATATCATTACAGTTTGTGTATCAAAACTTTTTTACTCTATATATATATCACACTCTAACATTAGAAGAAAATTTCAATATTATTATATTTATTGTACCAAAACGTTTTTTACTATATATATANTATTATTATTATTATTATTATTATTATTGTTATTATTATTATTATTTGTAAGATCAAATTTTTGTATGATAAATAAATTACATGAGAATTATATATATATATATATATGTATATGTATATGTATATGTATATGTATATGTATATGTATATATGTATATGTATATGTATATGTATATATGTATATATATATGTATATGTATATATGTATGTATATGTATGTATGAAGCAAAAATTATTCAGTATTTGTGTGTAATAATAACCTGGTGGGGTTGGTGAGGTTTCTCCACTGATTATGGGTTCCTAGCATGAAATCGAAATGGAAGTTTCTGCTAAGAATAAAAATGGTTATAAAGGTCATTATATATTAACAAAAGTAGGAGTAAAATTTTTTTTATATACATAATATTTATTAATTAATAGATTCATACATTATTTTTTATAAATGGCTTATCGTACATCTGTATCTGATTTTAATTGATTTTGAGGAGGCAAAAGGTTATAAAGTCCATTTATAAATTAAAATAAATTGAATGAGAAATATTAACGTAACGAACATGTGATATCCCGACTGTGGACTTTTTTGGGGTCTTTTTCCATAAACGGACCCTCTCTATGGTTTTCTCCCTTGCTGACTTTTCCATGCACCATTAGTTATAGAATATCCTAATCCCTAAAAAAATGGATTTTCTTCGGTACCAAAAACTCTAGAAATCTAGATACTTAATCCTGTAGGTCCTGAGTTCGAGTGTTGGGGACGAAAGAAACCACTTTCTAGGTGTGAAATATTATATGAGTGATGATGCATGACTATGAGCTACGGCTCAAACTGGACCAACCTACGACTCATGACTAGTAATGGTGCATGAGTATGAAATAAGACTCATGTTGAGTCAGCATACGATCTATGATCATTGCAATAATTTTATTAATAAACATAACATACAAATGATATTTATTTTTTACATGTATGATAAATAACACTCTTTTTAATTTAATTTATCGCCTCACAAATTATTCATTCCACCTTCTCTATAATTTTTACATATTTGTTTTGTAATAGTATTTGGGTATAAATTTGAAGCTAGCATTTTTCTTTACCTTAAATAATACTTTTTCGGATTATAATTGACAAAATATTTTGATGTTGTGAATTTTGAAGGAAAACGTATATAAATTTTTGGAGTTCATAGTATGCTACATTAAATTTATTAAATTGTGTTTATCATGATGAATATGCTTGTTATCTTATCATAAACAATAAGATGCATAATATTGAAATTTTTTTTTATCCCTTTAATTTAACATGTATGCAAGCATGATAATTAATGCAACATGGATCAATATATGTGGTAATTTTCTCGACTAATTAAATGTGGTATACAATTATTATATTAATAAATATTTCACTCAAATTTTACCAAAAAATGATTGGATCAAGCATGTACCAATATATAAGGCAATCAAAAAATTTCAAGTACCAATTTGTTATTTAATGATTAGTTAGGCTCCATTTGAAATTTGTTATTTATAAAAATTATATTTGTAGAACATTTTTTTTAAAAAAAATTTTATTTATAAAAAGTATATTTTGGAGAACACCTTTTTTTTAAAAAAAAAATCAAAAACATTTTACAAAAGTTTTATCAAAACACATATTTAAATTTCTTCCCTTATAAAACGTTGAAATATTTTTAAAATACTTGTCCAATGACTTTAGTGTACCAAAACATTTTTAACCCCATTGATACCCCATGACTAGGCTAGACCCAATCCAGATTCTGGACCCCCGGCCCATCCCGACCCAGGTACGCTCCTATAGATATCATGTTTGAGCGTCCAATTCGAGGATTCAATATATATTATTTTTCAGCAGCACCTTTAGCTGCTCTCCACTTATATCCTCAGTCTCTTACTTGAGCATCGGAGGGGCTACGTCGGGACACCCTCCTGACCCCCTTCTAACGGTCTTCTTCTTGATTTCAGACTCAGGACAAATTCAAAGCCTGCGTCTGGACTAGTGTCACTTGCTGGAATCGTACCCTAAATTTTAAGTGAGTATAACTTGGCGTCGTCTGAAGGAAGTTTGAGTTAAGACATAGATATGATAGGCAGGAGAGGGAGCAGAAGGGCTAACTCAGCATCATCGCGTCCTCAGATAGGACCCGAACAACCTCGTCTTGAGTCGAGATAGGAGCAACCTCATCATGAGGCCGGAGCTGAACAACCCCGTCACGAGGCCAGGACCGAGCAACCCCGTCCCAATGAGAATGTTGGGAATTTGACCCTGGATCATTTGGGCCAATTTATTACCCAGACAGTAGAAAATGCCATGAAGAAGAATCAAGAGTCTATGTCGCTGAAACAGGCCACTCGCCTGGAGCGAGAGGAAAATGTTGTGGCCCACTAGAGTAGGGTTGAGAGACACAGCCCCTCCCAAGTGAATATGGAGATGGGAGAAATGTGGAAGGAAATACGGATGTTGAGGCAACAGTTGGGAGGTAGAGAGCCGGCGCCCAAGGGAGAAAGTCTTTTTTCACTTGCCATTTTGGAAGAAGAGTTTCCTCCAAATTTCCAACAGTCGAATGTAGGAGAATATGACGGACATGCTGATCCAGAAGAACACTTGGGGAGGTTTGAGAATGCGGCTCTGTTGCATCAGTATTCAGATGAAGTCAGGTGCAGGGTGTTTCTGGGCACGCTGGTGAGGTCAGCCCAACAATGGTTTAACACCCTGCAGCCCATCTCTATACAATCTTTCGAGGATTTTTCTACGGCTTTCTTGCAGCGATTTGCTAGTAGCAAAAGGCATCAGAAAAATTATCTGAGCATGTTCGTGATGAAACAACAAGAAGCCGAAAGTTTTCGAGAATTTGTCCATTGTTTCAATGGTGCAGCGCTGGAGATACCAGCAGCTACACCGGACATCATGATAAGTGCCTTCACACAAGGATTGAGGGAAGGAGAATTTTTCAAATCGCTGGTCAAGAAACCGCAGTCAAGTTATGATGATCTGTTAGCTCGGACGAAAAAATATGTAAATCTAGAGGATGCCCAGCGGCACAATAGGATGGAGCAACGGCCTGGGGTAAGTGGAGTTGAGGGAGCGGAAAGAAGAGGTAGGAAGAGAGGTACGGGTGAGGGGGATGAGGATAAAGCTAGAGGCATAAGATAATTCTCATCCCATGTTCTTTTGAATACAAAAAGTGACAAGGTGATGGAGATGAGGGAGCTCGATGGGAGGTGGGAGAAGTCGCAAAGGGTTGAGAGCAGTGCTAGATTGCCTCCACGGGACAGACAAGAAGGATCCTCATCCGGGAGTCGACTGAGGTCTCGCTCGTCCCCTAGGCGTGATCGAGACCCTCCATGGATAAATCAGAGGGTCGGGGAGCGGATGTATGGGCGAGGGTGAGGGCGCGGGCGGGGAGGGCGATGGCTGTGAGCTGTTGGCAGCGGCGAGGGCATGGGGTGTGGGCGAGGCGAGGGAGAGGGCGAGGACAAGGCTGGCAGGGCGAGGGCGAGCACGCGCGGCTGGCAGGGTGAGAGCGCGCGGGCGAGACGAGGGGGCGAGGGGCCAGGGTGGCTAGGGAGTGGGCGAGGCGAGCGAG
>NW_027355259.1:7470-34014 GCF_012295235.1 Primulina huaijiensis
GATTTAAGGAAAATTTCAATATTATTAGCTAACACACCGAACTTTGGATGATTAATGACTTTTTTCTATGGTTAATTTTAAAGGCAAATTTTATTTAAGATTAAAACTACATGTATTCCCAATGCAGATGCATGAAGTCAAACTTTTTTTTATCAACTCTCTTCGATTGCTCTAATAATTCCGTTGCTTTCATACTTGCAACCTTTCATATTCTCGGCTATTTATTATTATTATTATTATTATTATTATTATTATTATTATTATTATTATTATTATTTTTTGTAAGATCAAATTTTTGTATGATAAATAAATTACGTGAGATTTGTTAAATAAATTTTTATTACAGTAGAAATAAAAGTGGAAGTTTCTGCTAAGAATAAAAATGATGATGCCCATAAAATTATCTCAATGGAATATTTTTGCCCAGAAAATATTTGCCTTATACTCCACAATCATAGGTATGAAATTTTAATTCTTTTTTCCCCCTATATTATAGATACCTGAATTTTCAGATATGGGTTACTTGATTTACGGCGAATTAGCCCTTTTTTATGTTTAAAAAACAGCATCTAAGGTATGTCTTTTTTTTCGATATATATATAAATATTATGTATAAAATATATTTATTTATCATGTTCAATGAATTTCAAGAATTGTTTATTGTTAAGATCCTTTGAGTCGAGGTTATTAGGATGGAGTTACTCGAGATGGATGAATTGTAACTTGTAAGTCATCGGCAGAAATGTTTATTAATAGGATTGGTAGAAAAGTTTGGTGGAGTCATGACCCGTGGTAGTAAGATTTGAAGATCTTTGAATGTACACGTTGTCCCATGTAATTCCTCAGTGTTCTCTAACATCCTCTAATTTATTTTATCGACATCCCTTCTAAAACTCCTATGTTTATTCCCCTCCATATACTTCTTGTCTTAATTATTTATTGTTATTTTTTTTTGGGGGGCTTGCAAACACTCACCCACACTCCTCTCAAAATATGCATGCAACAGCAATTTTATAAGTCCTAATTCCTTCGTTCTCTCTGACGATTTCTTTCCTTTTCAAATGCTATTAATACTCTTTCTCTCCACCTTTCTCCACCCACGTATATCAACACACAATCTTAATGAACATGGAGGGAGACGAGGAGGTCCCGCGATTTAAGAAATTGAATTCCATCCCCGAGAAGGTGGTCAAGTGCACTAATTTTAGTTGTTGAATGTAATTTGCCAATGTAGTGCACATCTCATTTTTCATTTGTTAGTTCAGATGATTATTTTTATGTATATATGTTAATTTATTTATATAGTCAAATCATTGATGTAATGAAAATGCCGATTATAATAAGTTCCTTTCTTTTTTTGTGTGTAGGAATATGATGCAAAAAACACTTTGCTCCTAGCTTATTAAACACTTGGAATCGTGTATGGAGACCTAGGGACTTCTCCGCTTTATGTGCTTCCCTCTTCTCTGCTTGAAAATCCCACAAGAGAAGATTTTCTTGGTATCTTTAGCATCATTTTCTGGACGTTGACCGTTATACCCTTGATCAAATACGTATTCATCGTCCTTCGTGCTGATGATAATGGAGAAGGCGGTACTTTCGCCTTGTATTCGTACCTATGTCGCCATATAAAGTTCCGAAACAACCTCACCATTCAGGATACAAGGCTCCCATCTGATTCAAATTTGATTTATTATCAGCAAGGAAGCACTATAAAGAATAAGAGCAAGGCTTTTATTGAGAAAAGTAACACTGCTCAGTTTCTTCTAACGTTTTTTGTTCTTCTTGGCACTTGCATGGTCATTGGAGATGGAGCTCTTACACCAGCAACTAGTGGTATGCATTATATGAAAATCATAACGGAAATTTTCCATCATACCTGTTTGAATCTTGTTGATTTTTTTAAAAATGGACAGAAATAGGATCTTGTTTTTTATGTTAGAAAGTTACCAATAAGAAGTGCAAAATATAAAGAAGAATATAGTTGTGTTGGTATCTGTTAAAATGTAGAACTATCGCCAAACTCGAGATTTCTTAGGAACTTGTTTCTGACAAATATGAAGAGTTAGTTATATTCGAAACCCTATAGAATTAACCCCTTTAGCATTTGATCAATCGGTCTTGATATATATTTGAAATTTTTATTTCCTTCTCCCATTTTCATCTTGAATGTGTTCTTCCCCTTTGCTGCAGTTCTTTCTGCTCTTTCAGGAATTCAGACACTTTCCCCAAAGATTACAACCAGTAAGATATATGATGTGTTTACTCACATTATACAGTACCATGATATTAATGGTGCAAATCCTAATATTTATTTTTTTCTCGTCAGATTATGTTGTTCTCATGGCAGTTTTTCTTCTCGTAATTTTGTTCTATTTCCAAAGATTTGGAACAAGTAAAGTTAGCTGCTCTTTCTCTCCAATAATGTTTTTGTGGTTTGCTACAAATGCTGCAATTGGACTCTACAACATTGTCAACTACCATCCCTCAATCCTAAAGGGCATTTCCCCTTCCTACATGCTCAAGTTCTTTCAAAAACGAGGCCGAACCGGCTGGGAGCTCCTCGGTGCAGCCTTTCTGTGCACGTCTGGTGCTGAAGCAATGTTCGCTGATTTAGGCCACTTCAACAAAAGATCGATCCAGGTTAGAATGAAACAACCAAATAGCACCGATCAGTGTTCATTATAATCTCACATAAGTTCTACAAGTCATGGTGGAGCGATTTATAAGATTGCAAGGCTTTCCCACCTAATGCATCAATATTTCGGGTTCAAAATTTACGTTTGGATTATTGTTACAGATCAAGTTAAGAAAATAACGATTTTCCGATGCAGTTGGCTTTCTCTACATTTGTTTATCCCTCGTTGGTGTTATGTTATTCTGGAGAAGCGGCTTACTTGATCCAGAACCCAGAAAAATTAAGCACCGCATACTATAGCTCCATTCCCACTCCGGTGTACTGGCCAATGTTCGTTATCGCCACCTTATCTGCTGTTGTTGCCAGCCAATCTATGATAACTGCAACATTTTCTATCGTTAAGCAATCTCTTGCTCTCGGATGCTTCCCTCGAGTTAACATGATCCATACGTCCTCGACGCACGAGGGTCAAGTCTATTCTCCAGAAGTGAATTTCATTGTTGGGATTCTTTGTATTGCTCTTGTTGTGGGATTCAAACAAGGTGTTCAAATAGGCAATGCATATGGTGAAAAATTTTCTCTGATATCTTTTATTCATGTTATGATTCATCTGATTCAAGATTTCCTGAGTTTTTTTTTTACGTCTTTTTTCTGTTGTGCAGGCGTTGCAATCATATGTGTGATGCTTATAACAACATGCTTGGTGACACTAGTGATGTTGGTCATTTGGGACACAAATTTCCTTTTAATCTTATGCTTTTTCATCCCGTTTCTTTTCGTTGAAAGCTGCTTCTTATCAGCAATGGTAAACAAAATTCCACTAGGGGGATGGGTTCCATTCGCAATTGCCTCTTTCTTCATGATCATCATGTTATCTTGGACCAGTGGAAGAAGCAAGAAAACAAAATATGATTCTGAAAGAAAGCTCGGATTTGAAGAACTCCACAGAATCTTATACGAAAGTGACCTTCACCATCCTTCCGGTATATGTTTGTTCTGTGCTGATCTTGTAAATGGAATCCCACCAATTATCAGACACTATATTCATAACACGAATTCTCTTCGGGAAATCACCATCATCGTAACCATTAGAACTCTACCAATCAAGACTGTGCTACCGGAAGAGCGGTTTGAGGTCGGGAAAGTGGGGTTCGACGGAGTTTACAAATGTTTGATTCAGTTCGGCTATAAAGATGAGCAAAGTTTAGCAGGAAATGCTGTTGGATTGATCGTGGAGAAGTTGAAAGAGATATCAGAAAGTACAGAAGAAGCCGAGAAACTCGATTCCGCACTCGAGAAAGGGGTCGTCTTTGTGACGGGAAGAACGATTCTCAAATCTAAAGAAAGCAATGGTTGGCTGATCCGTTGGACTATAAATTATCTCTATAGATTCTTGCAGAAGAACAGTGTATCGGCAGTTACGTCACTTAGAATTCCTCCCGACAATTTCTTGCAAGTTGGTATGTTGTATGAAATATAAGGAATGGAGTCCACCACAGGGAGTTAGAAGGGCTTATTGGAGTTTGATCTTGTTTGTTTCTGTTTAGTTTTAGCAACAGTAATGTATGATTCAATACATGCACGTTATGTATGGAACAAATTAAGGATAATATAATGTCAGGAATCATAATCAATTCCATCTTGTGATTCGAGAAATTTTCTTGCCAAATATGAATAGTTCTGAATAATTAATAACATGCCCACAAATTGCTTCGAGAAAAGAAAAAGATCATACAAGAGAACAAGCGTAATATAGAAATAGTGCGAGACATTTCAAAGATCAACTAAACATGAAGGATGAGAATCCATGGGCACTTCTTGGACCTCTATTTTGTCCAAATCAAGGACTTTAAAGATAGATTTAAATTAACTATATCATACATAAAATACAACGAGAAAAGTAGTTGAAACTGGCCATCCCCTTGTCGAAACTGAAACATAGTTCTTACCCCATAGCATATTTCTGAGTCCAGCTCCTTGCGGTGGTCTCATACTTGCTCCGGTCTATCTTGTACATATGAGCAATCTCAGGCACCAAAGGATCATCAGGGTTCGGGTCCGTCAACAAAGAACAGATAGAAAGCAACACCTAGAATTGGAAAAAATCATTTCAACTACTGTAAGAAAAGTGAGAGTTCGTTCAGCGGTATGTTGTTATTGGTGAAAGTTGATTGATCAAAACATAATTGGGAGAGTAGGTAATAAATACAACCTTGGAAATAGTAAGGGCAGGGCTCCACTGCTCCTTCAGTATGTCAAGACATATGCTTCCATTGCTGTTTATATTTGGGTGGAAAACTTTTGTCCTAAAAGCAACCTGTGAAAACAAGATGAATACACAACATATTTAAATTTATTCACAAAACAGCATAGTGAAAGTTAGGGAATGATAACAGAAGAGCAAATCTAATGGCCGAATCATTAGGATCAGGGGCAGATCTAGTAGTGTGGCTCGCAGGGGAATGAATTATTTCCTGTAATTTTGTGCAACTTTTATAATACAACAAGTTTTACCACCAAAAACCCATTCAGTCACCCCACTTCACCCCACATTCCATCTATCTTGAATTCGTAAATCCACCTCTAATTTAAATACACAACTAACACAGCCCTTAAAAAGATAAGAGAAACTGAAAGTAGAAAGACAAGTCAGCGTGTAAAACCTTTGGAGGCTTGAAAGGGTAGTCAGGAGGAAAATGAATGGTAACTAGGAAAACCCCACCGGCATATGGACTATCTGGAGGACCCATGATCGTAGCTTGCCAGTGAAACATGTCCTCAGCCACGGGACCTGAGATATATGCCAAGTGGAAAGCAAAAATTAGCATAACAAAATAGAAATTTTTTTGTGTTTTCTCGCACATGTAAATCATTCATGATTCTGAAGAGGGTAGTTTGCCGGCTTCAATTAGCTGCGAAGAATTAAAAAAATGGAATATTAAATTTGGAAAATTCATCAGAATCTCATTCCACTTTCTAATTTGGGCCAAAACACGAGATGACTTGGGTATCCATGAAAGATAAACGGACAAATGATGCGGTAACATGAAGAGATGATATTCGGAGATCATTTTGTACATCCATAACTTCAAGGATTGTTTATAAGATAAAATCCATGATATCAAAATCTCACAACAGCAATAGCTAAAAAGAAGCCTCGATCAATCCCTTATGAATAAATCACAAATCTCGATATGAATGGCCATTTCAAGAAAGAAACTGGTCACATCAAAACCTTTACCGACTCATTAATTAGCCCGCCTAAGAAACATATATACAAAATCCCAACAGAGAGTAAACTAGCAGAGAGCATGTTAAAGCCACAACCCAAGTTCATAAATCTACTTAATGCATCAGATTTAGATAGTTCTCCTGAAAAGCTTCTTTCTCAATTGGACAAACAACTTATCAAACTTCCAAAGGACCAATCCATCATAAAAAAAAAGAAGCTCATATAAACTAGTTATTCATAATTTTTTTTTCAAACTTCATTATGTTGCATATTAGGAACAAATTTCTCTAAATTTGAACCATCAAGGGAAAAAATCCAAGCATTTATCAAAGTCATTCAGGGACCAAATTGAACAAGAAAACACATAAATAAAACACACTGAACACGAACATCAAATTTTCGCAAATGCAGCAATGAATTATCCAAGACCCTCCATAGAAAAACTTACATTTCTCCTAAAAAAAACTAAAAAGAGAACTGATTAAATAACCTCAAGTAGCTTCAAGTAAAAAAAAAAACTCATAAAATATTGTTTCCCAAAAACCAAGTTAATAAACAAATCAAAATCGAAACTTTTTCTTTAGCGTAATAATTTTTCCACACAGAAAATTAATCTACCAGCACTGCAAGACGTAGGAGGATCCTTCTGAAGATCTTTGAGCTCCTTCAAGATCCGCTTTGAAGCCATGAGCTTTTCCTGTTAAAGAAAAAACACAGATCCGTTTTCTTTACAAACTTTGTGGGGGGAAAAATCAAATAAAATTGTCTGAAATCATACCTCGGTGAAAGATTGGATCCCCCTACAGGCCAAGTGAAAATAACAAATTGCAGAGAAAACGTCTGCTGCGTTCGGAAATGGGCTGTAAAGGTTTATTAATTAATATTTATTAAAAAATTTAAATAAGTTGAAGAGTAGTTCAAGTTAGGCCTGACTACTGTTCCAAAACCTATGGTTCCGATTTCAATTAATCCGATAATAACTGCTTGGATATGGTTCCGCTTCTCGTCACGGTTACGATTTGAACTAAAATTTATTATTTTAATTTACTATGAAATTAATCATTTAACAATTATATTGTAAAATGATATTGATATTTGTTTTTTATTTATAAATAAATAAAAATAAGGAGTTAATTTTAATTCATATAGATTAAATTGTTTTAATTGCATAATCTAATGTTTTTATATATACTACAATATCTTAAAATTATTTTAAAATTCATGTTACGGTTACGGGTCATTTAGAAAGGTAACTACAAAATCGAGTTTGTGAGGTTCGGATTTGAATTACTCAGAAAATATTTGAAGCTACCAGAAACTCTACATTCACTCTCGATTATATCCAAATATAAGTGAAAAACTTTCCGAACTAAAAAAAATTTCACGGTAAGTAACAATATAATAGTTAATAGTAGTTAATTGTATAACGCTGTCAGTACAATAATGCAAGCATGGTGTTAGAATATATTATCCGATAATATACAATATAACAACAACAACAATAAGTGTAGTATTTTGATCGCTTTTTTAGCAAAATAAGTATAACACTTCAACAAAAATTATTTCGATATACAAAACATGGAATATCATAAATATTCGATAACTAAAATGGTACTTCGATAAATTATTTTAATTTCCCACTTCACATAAACACTTCAAATCTGACTATTTTTTGAATTTAAAACGTGTCTCGTGATATACATGCAAAGTTTGATAGGAAAATTTCGAGGAAACATCTAATCCAAGAGTCACGTCGTCACTATAATTATTCAATAAATCAATTCATGTGCCCATCCCAAATTGTCTCAAAGGCGTATAGACACATTACTTCCACTCGGAATGTTCAATCTATTACGAGGGTGTTAAGATTGAGATTTGGACTTTACTCAACCCAAAAGCTAGCTTAAGGGAAGAGGATTGTCCAAGTCTATATATTCAACTCTCAGTAAAATTTATCTAACCGATGTGGGACACCTAACACACCCCCCCACGCTCAGGAATGAACATCTATGAAGTTTACAAATGACCCACTTATGGGCAGAACGGGTGGCCCAACTATGGACAGTCCAACGCATAACGGTGAAATCTAAGCTCTTATACCATGTTAAAATTGGGACTTGAACTTACCTCAACCCCAAAAGCTAGCTCATGGGGGGAAGATTGTCCAAGTCTATATATACAACTTCCAGGTATTTTATCCAACCGATGTAGGACAACTAACACACCCCTTTAACCCAGGAATGAATATCTGGAGTGTGAAGTGTACAAATGGTCCAACTATAGGAAGAACAGGTGGCCCAACTATGGGCAGTCCAACACATAACGGTGGAATCTGAGCTCTGATACCATGTTAAGATTGAGACTTGACAGGTGGTATTATCTTATAATATATCCAATGGTGTCAGCCATTCATCATCCAAACACATTTCAGGAAAAAAGAGAAAAGAAAATGATATAAGCAGTCCACATAAATTTCTTAGTTGAATCGAGTCAAATACTACCTAAATGCATAATAGTATCATTCCCAACTTCATGAGCATCTACGCAAGAATCTTGAACAAGAAAAGAGATGCCCTTAAATTTGCTGACCTCTTGAAAGATCATCAACCAGCAAGGCCATTGAATCAGTTGAATTTGTTTCTCATCGAGGGTCGATCTCCTGGATTTATTTGGATGCACTATAGTGCGACTATTGTCATCCTCCTCACAATTTTATTTTCATTCTCATCACCATTTCCAATCTCGACCTTGTTGAAACAGACGTAAATCCAGTGTGGAAAATACTGGCTGGAAGTATGATCCATCGCTGCCAAGTCTCTCTTTAGGCCGATCATTTCCATTAGCAGCATTCCAAAGCTATAGGCATCGGCTTTGTAACTAAGGGACTCCACCAATACTTCTATGGATCAATTTCGGAGCCACGTATCCTGTCGTGCCACGAATGGCAGTGAGAGTGGCTGTATTTTTATCCGTGGAGTAAAATTTGGCAAGCCCGAACTCAGAGATTTTCGGGGAAAAGTGTTCATCCAATAGTATATTATGAGGTTTAATGTCAAAATAAATCTTTCTAAGATGATATTTAAAAACTGACTTCTTGGTTTACTACATGGAAAAAATCAAGAGATGATTTGAATCGATTGTGCAAAAAATTTATTGCAGTTTGGGTTTTACTTGGTCGTTATATAAACTGATTTTGTTACGAGTAACTACATAATTTTATTATATATTTATGACAAAGTATGTTATTTTAAAAAACATAATTTACTATACACACACGAGTTAATTACACTACATGGGGTAAAAGAATTTTATAACAAAAAATATATCATTTAAAAAGCACAATTTATTTCAACAATTAAGTCACTGTCTGAATCTGAATAATCATAAAACGTAGATGGAAAACGAGCTCTCATTTGCGAATTTCTTTTTGCAGTGGTTCTAGCAGCTCTCTACCTTACCTTCTTCACAGTTCAATCAGAACAGACAAAGAAAATCAAGAGAAGATTGAAATTTTTTTGGTAGATTATAGAGCTCTTAAACCTACTAGATTCCCTTACACTGATGTAAGGAAGATGACCAATGAGTTTGGTGAAAAATTGGGTCAGGGAAGTTATGGTATTTTTGATAAAGGAATACTGCCCAATGAAATTTATGTTGCAGTAAAGGTCCTCGATAATTTTCAGGGAAATGGTGAGGAATTCATAAATGAAATTGGTACAATTGGAAAAATTCATCACCGCTTGGTGGGCTTTTGTGCTGATGGATTTAAACGAGCTCTCATTTGCCAATTCCTACCAAACGAATCGCCAGAGAAGTTCATCTTCCAAGAGGGCCGTAAGAAAAATCCCCTTGGTTTGATGCTTCTCAACCTAATATCATAAAAACTGGTTCTTAATCGATTTAACAGCCTAATACAAAGATAAAGACAGCTCGAGTCTGAGATTGACATATGTGATGTAAATGTCATTTTTCATCGATAAGAGCATGAAAATATCATTCACATATGGATCAAGCTATTCTCATGTCATCAATTCTTACGAGTAGCTTGCTAGTCTTTTTTACTAGTAATCGTCCCACTATCCTAATTTGCATAATTAGTAGTAAGCATTTGCTGGAACAAAATCATATTAATCACATACCATAGAAAAAGCATTCTTAGCAAGACAATTATTTGTCCCTCATAACTCCTGTAAAAATTTGCGTCGGCTTACAGCTAATCGGACAAAATACTCGACCTAGACATACATGACTCTCCACTTAGAGGTTGACAACTTTTTGAACCCCAAATACAAGCACAACACTGAGCAAATAACAAAACCATGAAAATATCTACTGAATATATTGTTCATTCACTATAAAAAGGAAATATTAGGTAACAAGCTAATTTTGGAACTGATTTGAGGGTCCAATCTCAGCCAAATGTGGAGTGGAAGCTGGAGATCTGTTTCCACCAGATGGGCTGTTCCCTGTATTAGCACCTCTAATTTCCTCCACCATTTTAACCACATCCTCGATGTTTGGCCTCTGTTCAGGCATTCTTTCCACGCAACTCATGCCTATTTGCAGCATTGACACCATTTCTTCCTCTATATTTGGATACCTCAAGAGCTCGACATCAAAAACTTCACCGGTCCATTCCTCACGAACCACAGAATGAACCCATCTGACCAGGTGGATTATCTCCTCACCGCCTGATGAATATACAGGGGATTTCCCGGTAAGGAGCTCCAGTATGAAAACTCCGAAGCTATAGACATCTGATGCCTGTGTCACTTTCCGAGTGTCGGTGACTTCCGGGGCACGATACCCTGTTGCCCGTATTGCTGGTGGTGTGATTGGATTCATTAATGTCGCTAAACCAAGATCACAAACACAACCATACTGTTGGGAGTTAATGAAAATATTAGAGGCCTTTATGTTTCCGTGTGTGAGCTTCCCACCAGTTTGCGAGTGGATGTGAGCTATGCCTCTTGCTGCACCGATTGCTATCTTGAGTCGAGTTTCCCAATCTAAAGGGATCCGGTTCTCACCTCGTTTTGCTGCAAACTC
This sequence comes from Primulina huaijiensis, assembly GCF_012295235.1. Lineage (NCBI taxonomy): Eukaryota > Viridiplantae > Streptophyta > Magnoliopsida > Lamiales > Gesneriaceae > Primulina > Primulina huaijiensis. The sequence continues at coordinate 18,390 of NW_027355259.1, forward strand.
ATACATTTGTCAGTTTTATTATTGGCCAACATTAACGCAACTGTGATGCGATTTTATAATTAGAAAGATTTTCCAGCCATATTATTCCAATCTATGTCACCTCTGCGTAGAGGAGATGAGAAATATCAACAAGAGTGTCATTAGTTTCCCCATCTTTTATCACGTGTCAATCCTATATGGAAGTGAGTTTTTTCCTTCAGTGTATTTGTATTGCATTCTCTTCACTATATTTCTCCTATTCATTACATACATCTCAAATCTAGGATGATCTCATTACAGCTATTATTTCTAGCACATGAAACCAACAATGTGTTAAAAAATTCAAATTTTAATTCAAGCTGGCACTAGAATCTAGCTTCTATATATAAAAAAAATCTGTCTTTTCAAGTGAATCAAGGAACCAATAATGCCACCATAATGACAAACACAATAAGTTAAAAACAGCATACCATGTAGCAATGCCGACACGCTTCCTTGATTGTAGTAATCATATACCACAAGCTTTTCATCCTTGGAATAGTAGTAAGCCCTTAATGGAGCCACATTTTCATGCCTGATATTTCCAACAATCTTCATATGTTGCTCAAAGTCCTTTTTTCCAACAATAACCTCCTTTAATCTCTTTACTGCTACTGTTGTTGCATCCTCTAATGCTGCTTTATACGTAGTACCAAATGTTCCCTTCCCAAGAACCTCGGCCGAAGCCCTCAACAAATCTTCAAGGTCAAATGCAAGATTGCACCCCTCAAAAAATGTTAGCCGGCCACCATTCCCTTGACGCTCGGAAACAGTTTTCTCTTTCTTATGGGAAGCCTCGGTGGTCGATTTCTTTTTTCGCTTCTTTCTGTGGGAAACAATTAGTAGCAAGGCAATTAACACAAATGCTAGTGCACAACTGCCTAAAATGATTCCCAGAATGGTCGATTGACTAAGTTTTGACTTATGTTTCTTTGGTGGAATTGTCGGTGGAAGAGCCGGAGGCACCGGATTCTCTGATGAAATTAAATTACCAAGAAAGGCAGAACTTGGAAATCTCTTGAGGTATTGAGGTACAGCTCCTGTAAGATTATTATAGGACAGATCCAACACTTGCAGAGTCGGGATATTCAGATCAGGAATATCGCCAGAAAGCGAGTTATTGGAGAGATTCAGAACTACCAATTGAGTCAAATTCAAAAGGGAGAATGGAACACTCCCATTGAAAGCATTGTTGGACAAGTTCAACACAGAAAGGTTCTTCCAAACCGAAAAATCCAACGGCAAAGGACCCCGCAAATTATTGAACTGGAGATAAAGACTCGTCAAGTTCCCGAGCTTCAAAACATCAGAAGGAAACGTCCCACTAATACCATTTGATTTAAGACTCAAGATCTGAAGCCCCGATAACCGGCCAAGAGTGTTCAATGGAATGCTGCCTTTGAATCCACTAGCAGGCAAGCGAACCGCTATGACTCTCGAATTATCATGATTACATGTTATTCCAGTCCAGTTAGAGCATACAGAAGTTCTCTCATCCCAATTCACCTTACGAACATGATTAATGTTATCAATAAAATCCAGCAACGCCCGTTTATCTTCAACAGGTTCAGCTCTTGCTAATAAGTAAAGTGTACCATATACTAAAATTGCTAAAAAAATAATCTTGATGCCCATTCCTTCTCTTACAAATCAAAATAGCCTCAAACAATATTCTCAATCTCTGCCATCACTACATCATTTCAGAACAAAGAAAACTCCAAATTAAAAAACGAACCACCATTACCAAATATTATTACATATTGAATATTTTATCAAGAATGTAGCCCCACGTGTAGAAAATTCCAGAGACATGTTAGGTCAACAAACCAAAGTAATTAGTAACGTCTCAAATAAAAAGAGTTAAAAAGTTGAATAAAAAATTACACAGATCTTTTTCTTCCCACCTTCACTGACTCTAGACACACTGTTCATCCAACTTTTTATTTGTTTCTTTCCGCCAGACTTTGACAAAACTGTACGTAACACTAATTCATTCTTTATTTTCTAAATCTTCAATCTTTCATAACAAATCAAAGAACGAATCTCATAAAGCAAACAAACGAAGCATAATCTGCAGAAACATGCTGAAATGTAGCTGTTGGACGACGTAGATTGGATTAAAACTCAAAACTTTTCGAAAATCACAACTAAACTTCACCATCCTACGTCTGAATCTCCCAAAAACGACACTGAAATCCAAAACGTACCTTCAAGCCAGCGATCAAAGAAATCCCCCCTCAGCCGATGTCACCAACCAAGAAATCTGAAACTCTATACAGCGAAAGTTCCAATCCAAGAACAACACATCCAAAGAATTCAAAAAGAACCCATCATTAAAAGTAAAATCGAGTCACATAAACACCAAACACAAGAATCCAAACACTCCGGTTGGTGATAAAGAAAAGGGGTGATTTCTTGCTTGGGGGAGCGGAAATGATGGGAGGGTAGGTGGTACTGAGTGGACAAAGCAATAAATGTTTGCTTCACAGAATGCTAAGGGGAGTTGTTTGTTTACATGGCGCGGGAGGAATGGGAACTGCACGTGCTGTATCGTAATGTCTACCAGCTACTGCAGAGAAGAAAATGAAGACTATTAAATTAAATAATCAGTGTCAAGTTTTTCCAGATCTAGTCCACCTAATCTTATTTACTGTAACAACTTCAAATATATANTCAAATTACATAATACTGAATCATCTGATTTTAAATCTTTTAACTAATTTTCTATAAAATAAAAATTCAAGTTTACTAGTTTATCATACGTGATACTTATATGTTATTTAATTATGTAAATAATTTTAAAATACCACCAATATTTGGTATACTGAACTTTTTGCCTATGGAAAGCTGACGTTTTTTTATTTAGAGATTATAATTATTAACTGGATGGGACATTGTGAATTTTATAATATTTGAAAAATTAAAATGTAATTTAATTATCATAATGCCATAATAATGCAATTTTAAAAAAGCAACAAGGAGAGAAAAATTAATTACTTAATTAAATATATGATTTATCGTCTTGAGTCGTATAGGAGGTTGAATATTATTATCATAATGGTGGAATAATTTACTTCTAAGAAAAAATAATGTTTTCTTGGTTTTTTTTTTTGAGTTGGAGGAGTGAATTACGTATATCATCGTCGTAAAAAAATCTAAAATTTTTCGGGTTATTGAAAATTATATTTTGTACAATTCAACTATTTTAAATCGTATAGATACTTAATATGTATGTTATGTTTTCGTGCATATTTTTATATGAGTGAGTATTGCGCTCCAATCTAAATTATAAATAAAAAAAATATCTGATATTAGTTATTGACTTTTTATTCAACTTCAAAGTTTTACAGATTTTATAACAAATTATTTTCCCAAAAAAAAAGTCTATGACAAATTTGAAAGCAATTTTGAGTTTTTGACATATAGCTTGAATTTTAATTTTAATTTTAATTTTAAAAGTGAGATTTATATGTAGAAAGTGAGTAATACGAATAATATGTACTAATTTATATAATATGATTGCTAAAAGATAGAGAGAGAAAAAGTTTTTTTAGAAAATAGAGAGAGAAAAGAATTATTGTAATTATCTTTAACTGATTTGAATTTATAAATAAATAAGACCATAAATAATTTGAGGGGGGGAAAATAAAAAAAAAACAAAAAGTTGATTGATTTGGTCTGGACAGGGAAAAACTTGAGAAATTCACCAATTACTCGGAAATCCGAAGCATTAATACCATGTGAGGATAAGTAAAGTAGGTCCATATGATTTATAGAAAAAGACATATCTATGACAGAGGTAGATACATAATTATTTTGATTTGACTTAAAAAATAGATATAATATGAGTAAATGTGGAAAAAATATCAAATTATCGAAATATTTTTTTTTATATCCTAATCTAGAGGTGAGAGAATACTCGAATTTGAGTCAATATATGGAAAATTCCAGTGAAATCATTGAACCAAGCCTTCGGTCTCCAAATTATCGATATATTGATATTACTATAATAAAAAGAATAATGTTATAGGTACAACCAAAAGATCGTACAACGATATTTACAACAATAATATCGTGATATTTTGCTATTATATCGTGAGATTTTGTTATTATTAAATGAGATTTTGTATTGAATTTATCGTGAGATTCGATAAATGAAATTTTTGTATTGAATTTTTTGTGTTGTAAGAATTGTTGTATGAATTTGATTGTACGTATAGCATCACTCTAATAAAAAATATCAAATTTATCGAAATTTTGGGTAAATCCAAATTTTTGGTAAGTAACTATATGTAATTCAAATATTTTCGTTATATATCGAAATACTAAAATAATATATATAAATTTAAAAATAATAATGTTAATTTTTTTTAAAAAATAAGATATTTTTTCGATATAAAATAGTATATACCGACACCGTAACAAAATCTTAGTATACCGCAACATTTCGATATAATTTGTATGTTAATTATACATACCGAAAATCTCGGTATACAACGGAATTTTCGGTACTCTATCAGCATAAATAATTTTAATATCTTAATTTTTTATACGACATATAGTATGAATTTTTCGTTACGGTACGATATATAGATCATAGATGTAAGACGATCACATAAATGTATATTTTTGAAACGGTTTGATCCGATTTATGCGTAAAATGAAAAGTGATATTTTTTTACATAAAGTGATTTGTCTTATAAAATCGACACATGAGACAATCTCACATTAATTTTTTTATGAAATTATGATCCTAAATATATAAATTTGTCTGTTTTTTAGTACATATTAAGAAATTATTAGAAAAAACCAAGTTTACGAACAAATTTGATATTTTATTTTTATTTAATTCATAAAAAATATTTTATATTTTGCAATATTTAGTCAATAAAAGCATATTAATAAAAATATATAATAAAATAAAACTAAATATAGAAATTGGACTGTACATAAAAAAAAAAAATTCAAATAAGCCTGCAAGAAATTTAAGGTCCCATGCTAACTTCTTCACGTTGTTTAGTGCTAACTACTGTTGATAAGTGATATTTTGTTCTTTCTCTCCCTCAAATATGTAATTTAATCTTGTAACCCTACCTCCATTAAAAAACCAGACTGTACCCATATTTTCTATTAATGGTGGGTTCAATATTGTAATAATAACAAAACTATTTTTTAATTTTGATTATTGTAAAACTTGAATCAAACACTGAAACTCATCATTCGCGTCGATTAATGAATACTTGAAAATTATTTATCATGTGGAAATGGTTGGATTTTATGTTCCTTTTTCTTAGTATATCTTGCAATTTAAGTTATTCGAGGACATGTTATGTGCTAGATGTATGAGAACGAGATCATAATTACGTCATTGATAAGTTAATTGGTATGACCAAAAATGAGATTACGATTCTAACCTTATTTTTACTAATTTATATTAAATTCGAATAAAAATTTAGATAAAGAAAAAATACACATATTAATATATTTTATTAAAAAATATTTCTCGTCAAATTATAATTAACATCAAAAGGTAATATATGCATGTCAAAAATCGTTAATATATATTAAACAGTATAATTTATTTATGCTCTTACAAGTAGGTCTGGTCTTTCCCCAAGCAAAACCTTACTTTCTTGCGTGTATCTGTGCCGACCATGAAAGAACTCAAGACCTTTTACATAATTTAGGTTATTCTCTACTCGAGAAAATGTTTTTTAAATCCGGCTCTATCCTAATTACTCCAGACTCGAGTCCGTACACAGAAATGTACGGCTCATAACTGATGCAAGTAAACCAAAGTAAGAGCTCAAGACCTTGTACATAGTTTAGGTTATTCTCTAATCGAGAAAAGGTCTCACAAGATAGAAATGCTTGACACCCTGAGCAAATGAGCTCCTAACAGAGTTTATCGAGCCGAGCTCATAACAGCGTTTGTCGAATAGTAGAACTTAAAATACATTGACTCGAACTCAAACAAATATGACTGTAAATAAAATTTTATGATAATAAATGTGAACAAGAAGATAAGCTTTTTTACTTTAAAAAATAAAATAAAATAAAAATATATAATAATAAATGAATATTGGTAAATAACAAAATATGTATAGTAAAAAAATCGCCAAATTATCGCGAGAACTCAAGCGAGTTTCCAGATCCGCAAGACCTCCGAGCATCTCTCCGTAAGCTTTTATTCTTCCCATTTCCTCAATTTCTCGCTGTTCTGCTTCCAAATTAGTATCAAAATTTGACCAAGTTTTGAAAATTTCTTAAATCAATCAATTGCGTAATAAAAATTTGGGCTATGGATTCATCGCAGAAACAACAAATTGCAGCCCTGTGAAAGTTTCTCAGATCGATAGATTTTAGCTGTTAAATCATACTTGTAGTAAAAAAATAATTGGGACTCAATTTTGTTTCTAGTTTTAGCTGATTGTGTGTGTGTGTGTGTGTTTTGGGGTAAAGAAAGCGAATTTATTGAGTTGGTGATTGAAAATTGTGGAAATGGGTGTTTCGGGATATGATTATTTACTGTTATGGATAATATTTCTTACTCATTTTGGATATTTTTTTAGTTTAATTTATTTAATTTTTTTTAACATTTTAAACACTGTTTCAGGCGATCATCATCTGGGCATTTCTATAACAAGTGAGTGGTGAATTTTGCTTCACAACTTGAACTTCATTGAATTGTTGTTATATATACGGTTTTACTTAATTATCATGTTTTATCATTCATATTTAATTGCATTTTTCATCTGCCGAGTCCTGCTCGTTGGACTGGTCAGTATTATACATGATAGTCCTGCTTATTGGTTGCGGTTCTTCAAGTTATGAGTGTACACAATAGCGATTCGGGAGCAACAAATGCTGATACATTGATTGAAACTGGTGATTGGACTATTTTAATTTAAGGTGTAGAAATTTAAGTTGCAGATTTATCACTAGCTATAGTTTTGGTATATCCGTAGATGTCTGTCCTTACAATACAACCACCAGAATTTCCACTAAAAATTTGATCTTGCTGTTTAAGTTGGCTACTCCTGCAGTATAAGGGTGTGCAGATTTATTTCTTGAAAGGGACTTGAAATTTTAATGGATTTAATCAAAGCTGCTTTGATGAGTTGAGTATCATTCAGGCTAAAACCTGACTTGCCTCAGGACATGCCTTATCTTGTTCTAACTAAGGCTAAAGTCCTATTCTAATGCTTTGCCCCCAAAGAAGTTAGCCACCGAAGAATAGGTTGTCATAATAAGGATATTTGAGGTTCTTGATCAAGTTGGCTATTTGTTTCCAATGTCATCACTTTATTTATTCAGAATACTTGTTGTAAGAATGCAAGTACAATGCAGTAATCAAGAGTTTCAAATACCAATTTTACGACTGGTTTGACTAGGGACTGATTTTTCATTTTCTTTCTGGCAGTGGTTAGAGAAAAAGATGCTTGCTGGGAATATGCTGAAAGGTTGGAAGGAAACAAGGTGAGATGCAAATTTTGTGATAGAATACTCAATGGCGGCATTAGTAGGCTAAAACATCATTTGTCTAGACTTCCTAGTAAAGGTGTAAACCCCTGCACAAAAGTTAGGGATGATGTAAGTGATAGAGTAAGGGAAATCCTATCCTTGAAAGAAGATGATAAAGAAACTTCAATTGTTAAAAGGCAAAAGATACCAGAGGTTGCATCTCCGGTGGCTGTCTGTGTATCTACTGTAAAGGCTATGGCGGCTGCTGAAGCCATGCCTGTGATAGGTAAAGTATTCCCTTCTGTCACTTCGCCTAGCTCTTCTTCAAGAAATGACCAAGAAAATGCAGAGAGAAGCATTGCCCTTTTCTTTTTTGAAAATAAATTGGACTTCAGTTTAGCTCGTTCCTCGTCTTATCAGCAAATGTTCGGTGCTGTAAGAAAGTGCGTGAACGGATTTTCAGCCCCATCTGCTGAAACCTTGAAAACGGCTTGGTTAAAGAAGATCAAATCTGAAATGACTTTCCATTCGAAAGATAGTGAGCGGGAATGGGGTATGACAGGTTGTACTATAATTGCAGAAACATGGACGGATAACAAATCAAGGGCTCTGATTAATTTCTTAGTTTCGTCCCCCTCTAGAACGTTTTTCCACAAGTCGGTTGATGTGTCTTCTTATTATAAAAATGTTAAGTATCTCTCTGATTTATTTGACTCTATTATTCAAGATGTAGGCCCAGAAAATGTAGTGCAGATAGTTATGGATAATTCTCTGAATTGTCCTGGGTTAGCCAACCACATAATACAGAGTTATGGAACTATCTTCGTGACCCCCTGTGCCTCACATTGCATGAATGGGATCTTGGAGGAGCTTTGTAAAGTGGATTGGATCAACCGGTGTATTTTACAAGCGCAAGCTGTTTCGAAGTTCGTATACAACAATTCATTGATGCTTGATCTGATGAAAAAGTTCACTGGAGGACAAGAAATCATCAGGAGTGGCATTACCAAGTTTGTTTCAAACTTTCTATCCTTACAGTCTGTGTTGAAGCAGAAATCAAGATTGAAACATATGTTCAATAGCCCAGAATTGTCTGCAAATTCGACATACTCAAATAAGCCTCAAGCTGCGACTTGCATCGGAATCATAGATGATAACGAGTTCTGGAGAGCAGTAGAAGAAAGCGTTGCTGTATCTGAGCCGTTCTTGAAAGTTTTGAGGGAAGTGTCGGGAGGAAAGCCTTCTGTGGGTTTCATTTACGAGCTGATGACCCGAGCTAAGGATTCTATAAGGACATATTACATTATGGATGAGATCAAATGCAAGACGCTTGTGGACATAGTCGATAAGAAGTGGCAAAACCATCTCCATTCTCCTCTGCATTCAGCTGCGGCCTTTCTGAACCCAAGCATCCAGTATAATCCGGAGATCAAGTTTATTGGATCTATCAAAGAAGAATTTTACAGAGTTCTTGAAAAACTTCTTCCCACTCCCGATTTAAGGCGAGATATGACAAACCAGATTATTCTATTTTCAAGGAAAAGCGGGATGTTTGGTTGTAACCTTGCTAAGGAGGCAATTGACTCTGTTTCACCTGGTAAGTGCTAGATAGAATTTAAAATTACGACTGATATGATATATATTGATATTATTAGATAAAAATTATTGGATACAGGATTAATGATTGTATCCTAATATTTTAAGAGTTGTAGCTCTTAGGCCATCGTCCAGTGGATGTAGGCATTTATACTGAACCACGAAGCCATGTATAGTGTGTTCTATTCACTAGATTTATACCATTAACAGTGTCCGTTATGTTTAACTTCTCCTATTCAAATGAATCTTGGTGCGATGTGCAGGAATATGGTGGGAGCAATTTGGTGACGCTGCATCTACGTTGCAACGAGTGGCAATACGAATACTCAGTCAAGTCTGCAGCACTACGACATTTGAGAGGCAATGGAGCACATTTCAGCAAATCCATTCTGAAAAAAGAAACAAGATCGACAAGGAAACATTAAACGACTTGGTTTACGTAAATTATAATCTGAAGTTGGAAAAGTATTTGAGATCAAATTCTTCAGAAGCAGATCCTCTTCAACTGGATGACTTGGATATGACTTCAGAGTGGGTGGAGGAGACTGAAATTCCTAGCCCGGTTCAATGGCTTGACCGGTTCGGTTCAGTTCTGGAAGGTGGAGATTTAAACACAAGGCAGTTTAGTGCTGCTATATTTGGTGCGAATGATCATATTTTCAACTTGTAACACGTGAAGAGTTTCCATGCATCTGAGCTATATTGTGGAGTTATATATACGTTGCTTTCTGGTTTTAAGTGATAAGGACAATAGCTAGCGGCGAGATAGAAGAGTTTCGGGTGTTTAGGTGCAACAATAAACGTACACGTATGTCATGTCCAAGCAATTTTGTCCCATCACTTTTAGTCAAAATCTTTTCGAGGTCATAGTTATTCAAGGGCACAGTTCGAAACTCGAATGCAGCAATCTTAAATCGAGGGGCAAGCCTTGTTGTGTCAATAAGCCTCAACTAAAAGGTCTTATTTTTGAATTTAGACCATAAAAGAAACTATATCATATGCAGGTTGTTTCCTATCAATGGTCATGGCAACAAAATTTTAACTTTTCAACGGACAGCAACATCCAAACATCGAACACAAGAAAGAAAAAAACAAAACAGTCGTCACTCGCCAAAATCTCTATACAAACAATACAATAAGTATCTTCACAAATAAACTTTACAAGTACAAGAACCGTATTGACTATACTACCAAATGAACTTTAGTTTGATGCAAATCCATAATGTTCCAAGTATAGCTACTTCAAGATGTATTATTGTTAAGGAAATGAGCCAATGCCTTCTCCGTGTCATTGTCATTCATGAACAATGCTTCTGCAACATTGTTTGATGAGAATCCCATCTCTCGCAGGAGAGTAAATCCATTTGCAAATTCCTTAACCTGAGGAGAAACAATCGCCATCAGTTACAAGCATAGACATGGCTAATTTTCAGCTCAAGAAGTAAAGCTAACACAACCATATACTTCTTTATTTCTTAATTTTCTTTATTAATTTCACGTCTTCATTTTTACACGCATGTATGGTGCATGAATCCAAGCCACAAGTGTTGAGGGAAACATGATAAGAACTTTAAGAATATGTCACCTTGGTCGGATTGTCTCCGTAGTTTGCTACTGCAAGTGGCACAGTGTCTCTGCTAAGACCCGCTGCTATGTATTTGCTAACTATGGGATCTGTAGATGGACCCTGCATCAAATCCAATTGTTATGCCGCAACAAGATATGACTTCACCCCAAGTCAGGGTTTTCTAATACATGACCAAAACTGAATTATCTATGTATGACATTTGAGCACTAAGGGCATGATTGGTACATGAGAATGAGGTGGGAATGGAATAGGCATTCCCAACCTCATTCTCATTTCCATGCTTGGTTCTCCATTGGAATGAGAATAGTCATTCCTAATAGGCATTCCTACAATTTTGGGTTGAGTTTACCCATTCCCATCCTCGGTTGATTACATCCTACATGTAGGGACACTACCCCCATGATAGAATCAAGGGCTCAAATTTAACCACACATACATGAGGTCCACTAATTTTTTTAAAATCACATATGTGTGTCTTGTCTATCCAAATCATGTGGAGGCAGTGGCCCCACATGTACATCGAAGCTACCTCTCCATCCTCCAAACTTTCCAATTTAATTTTCAAATAGGAAAGTTTCCTATTATTTACTTTTCATATTTATTATTGTACATATTTATCAATTTATTCTATCATTTTTATTTTTAAAATCTTTTAATAATAAAAATTTTATCTTTGTTTATAAATAATTATAATAAATTAATACTAATAATAAATAGTAGCAAAAATAATATTAGTAAATAAAATGATAAACGATAATTTTATAAGAACAGTAAATATAAAACTATTATTATTATTATTATTATTATTGATGATAAAAATAAATGNAATCTGACAACAAAACGGAGGATCCTAATACATTGAGGAAAAAATATCCAACTCAAGTACAAAACAAGTATGCCAACTGTTCTACCAAAAATCATGTAGCATTTTTCCTGAGATGTGTAAATAAAGTCTTTGACACAATTACTTCTAACACATGGAACTCAACAACAATTTTTCAAATTTGAAATATGACAAATTCTCTACTATACTTGAGACTATATTCTCCACTATATCAACTAGGAACTCATCATTTGCGTCTCTCCGAATATTTTTTCACATACCCCTTAAATATTTAGGGATAAACCCAGATTTAAAAAACATTTTTGTTTCAGTATAATTCGCGTTTCGATAATAATGTTTTATAGAAATGATCAAAAGCCAAACATGTGGCTTTTCTGGCTTTTTCTTCAGTTTCACCTTAAAAAAAATAATAAAAGCTCGTTTTACAGATGTATCCAAGCATACATTTTTTTTGTTTTCTTTTAGAAAACCACTCTTTAAGAAACCAAATTTTTATGTCAAGTGCCTGCGTATCCGAACTTTGCAACACATAAACATTGGAATAAGCAAATATACAGAATAATACTTCATAAACTATAAAACAAAGACAACAATACCGAGCAATCTGACTATTCATTTGTTGAAATTAACTAATAAAGCAAAACTTACATGTGAGGATGCGGCTTCGGTTGGTTTGTTCATAGAATTTTCCAACCCAAGTCTGCTCCAATTAGGGTTTTCCTTCACTGCTTCAGCTATAACATTTCTCTCAAATTCGAAATCAAATTGGAAATTGCTTCGAGGGATCTCCCCAAGTTGAGGCAACAACGGAGGCTAAGAAATCATAAATCAGTAGAAACTCAAATTCAAGCACACCTTACAAAAATTTCTACGTCTTAGTGAGCAGATGATAAGGAAATAAATACCGGCGGCGTAATTTTATACTCAGGTTTTATAGCAACCCTAATCCCAATTCCAGCTGCAAATTGAATACCACCAAAACAGGACAAATACCATCAAAAAACAAATTAAAGCTGAAACTTTTCCAGCATAAATCCTCAAACAACATAAAGGAAAAAGAATAACACAGCTAGTTGGAGAAGCTGGGGCGTTCAGAAACGGGGGGTTCCGGGCCGGTACTCCTACATGACCGGCGGCAGATTGAGCTGATCCGCCTCCGATCTTGGGATAAAGAGATAATGGTCGACCATACATGGGATGAGCAGCGGCTGCCGATGACGGGCCGGACGCTGGCCTACTGAACGACGGGGTTGGCGAATCGTATGTCAGGTTTTTGAAATCATACTCCATCGCAACAGGTGATTAATAAAATATTCTTGAATTTGTGTGTTTCTTGCTCGATTGGAACCAATTTGATAAATTTTCTGTATGTAATTTGGAATTTTGAAGAGCTTTTTGATGGAATCATGGAGATTCGAAGGAAGCGACTGAAACTATTCGCGATTTCGTAATTAGCTTGTTGCTTAAGCCTACTTTATTATAACAAAGGAAATTTTTAAATACTATACAAGTAACTTACATATAAACGATAATTCGTGTGTATATATTTTTAATTTAATTAATATTTTTTAAATATTTGAGTAATTGATTATGATTAAAAAATATTTAATTATTTTTGGTATTTATTAAAATTGGTTCTTACAAAAAAAAAATTAAGGTGGACATACAAACCAAGAACTCTCGGAAGTAAATAATTGTTGATTCTTTTATCGTTTAATTCCTTAAATTTCTTCAATTTTTTTTTACTTTCTTGTTTATGCCTTCCTCTGTTTGAAACTAAGGCAAAAACTTGTGTGAGACGGTCTCACGGGTCGTATTTTGTGAGACAGATATCTTATTTGGATCATCTATGAAAAAATATTATTTTTTATGCTAAGAGTATTACTTTTTAGGCAAAAACTTGTGTGAGACGGTCTCACAGGTCGTATTTGTGAGACGGATATTTTATTTGGGTCATCCATAAAAAAGTATTACTTTTTATGCTAAGAGTATTACTTTTTGTTGTGAATATGAGTAGGGTTGACCCGTCTCACAGATTAGGATCCGTGAGACGGTCTCATATGAGAGTCACTCTACTTTTTATTGTGAATATCGGTAGGGTTGACCCGTCTCACAGATAAAGATTCGTGAGACTGTCTCACAAGAGACTTGCTCTGAAACTAAAGGTTCTTGGAAAGTTTCAGCTCAAGGAATCAATTCAGGAGAAGAAAAATAGACTAGACTCTCTAGGTATGTCATATTACTAAACATCTATGATTATAACAAAATTAATAAATGATGATCGCAATACAATCCAAATCTTTTGAATTATACGGAGTTTTGGTGTTATGTTTTGATCATTTGTCACATAAAAAAAACAGGGCAATCGTCATCCGGATAATTGCTCCTGCAACTTATGAGAATCCGATGTGTGACTATGCTTTGACACCATTCATAACATCGAGTGAGTACTGCTAAATTATGTTTATGTATGTGACTACAGTGGTAGAAGATGGATCAAAGTGGAGTATGGGGCAACGTCAATTGTTCTGTTTGGGGCGTGCTTTACTAAGAAGAAGCAAGATCTTGGTTCCCGACGAAGCAACTGCATGCATCTATTGACAATGCTTACGTACCGACATGATCTTGCAGAAGATTATTAGGACAAAATTTACAGACCCATGTAGTTATCACAGTAGCACATAGAATACCAACTGTGATGGATTTTAAATTATAATATGGTTCTTGCCATCAGCAAAGGTGAGTATTTGTACTACATCCTTTCCTACTTACCAGGAAACATTTTTAGAAATAAATCTAAATTATATCCGTGTACCACAGGAAAACTGGTTGAATATGATGAACCGATGAATCTAATGAAAAGAGAGGATTCCTTGTTCGGGCAGCTTGTTGAGGAGTATTGGTCTCACCACGACTCTGCAGAATAGGAGTGAAACATCTATTGCAGGAAAGTGTATGTTTGTTTGGTAGTAATTTAGTTTTCATACTACAAAAGTTCTTTAGATGTAACTTGTTCATGAATGAAAACTAGAGGGCTCGTAGGAAAAGGTTCAAGACCTTGAAAAAAATTTAATACACACCATGTCAATCTAAAGTATTAAGAAAAACGGGAGATGAGTTCAGCGGAAGAAGCAGTAAGCCGACATAAACATGATAATCGGGAGAGAATACAAGCGACTGGATAACTAAATTACTAGAGACAATCTAGCTTGGAGACTTCCAGCTTAAACGAACCGAATCGAGCCAGATATGATGAAAATTTAATGTTCGCAATAGATATATTCAACCTCGAGCTCGATTCAAATCTCGAAAAATTCTAAAAAAAAATTCAAGTTCATTTCGAATCAAGGCTCAGGTTCGAGTTCAGCTCAAAAGATTAGAACATGTTCGCGAACTATTGATTGAAAATAAATATTTGAAAGGCTCGAAATCTATTTATTTATTCAATACATATTTATATTATATTAATAAATTATCAATGCTCGTGAGCGATTCACGAACTATTGAACAATATAATTTGAGCTCAAGTTCAACTCGAAAAAAATTCGAACATGTTGGCGTTCAGGTCGAATTCTATAAATTCAAATATGAATCAAATATTTTTCGAGATGGATCAAAAAGCTCACGAACCAACTCGATTCGTTTACATCCATATTCCAGCCAACAAAAGCATGTGCTCGGTAGAGATAGTCATAGAAAAGACAAACAAAAAGAGCTATGGGCACCAACTTTGAGTCACTCACATTGACATACACATGCAACATATCTGCAAAAACAGTTTCCGTAAGTTAATTAGTTCTTTAAAACGATTTAAGCCAGATAGTTTAATGTCTGTTTTGGAACTATACATCAAGTCAATTCCATGTTACATAACTAATCGCAGCGAGGCAAAATATTGGGTGTAATAATTGTCTCTGCTTAGTAGAACGATCAAACCGTTGTGTGTAAGCTGTTGTGCAGTTTAAAAAGATTTGGGTTGCACCAATACCACCGGCTATAGCTTTTGGTAAAGCAGCAAACGCTCGGTCTTACCATTGGTATCAGAGCCAAGGTCACGAGTTCGATTCCTGTTGATTGCAAGGAGTGCAATTATTGGGAGGGAGATTGTTGGGTGC
>NW_027355260.1:0-462 GCF_012295235.1 Primulina huaijiensis
TGTATCGTTGACATTGACATATTATATTGTGATTTGAGTATTGATAAGAACAGGTCGTAAGTTGAGTTATACATTGATATTGTGCATATTGATATTGTCATTGCCAGATTGGGTATGGACAGATTGGAGTACGAGACTTCGTCTTCGTCAGATCGAGAAGATAAATGTATAAATCGATGTTAACTGGGAGATCGACTTGAGTCAGAGTTAACTCAAGTTTCTCTAAACCACATACTTGTATGGTATTGTTTTATTTGATATACCTTTGTGTTTTAAATGATTATGTTTATGTTATTGACTTAGAAAGTAGAGAACAGTTAACTATTCTGTAAGAGTCGCTGACTGATGGGTTAGATTATTGACCCATTTCACTTTGTCAGAATAGGCAGAGTCTTGGTAGATACTCCAAGACACCGAACGTTTGGTCATATCGATGTGATTATGAGTAGAGTTTCTCTTATC
>NW_027355261.1:0-207 GCF_012295235.1 Primulina huaijiensis
TATAGTGAGTCTAAAGACTCAACATGTATAAACTGGAAGTAACAATTAATACGTTATAAAACCACATGCAACTTTAAAATAGAGCGTACACACTTGAAACTTTAACATGCGTATAAAAGCTTGAACTTATATACATAACATAGACGTGCTATAACGTGAAATTTTTCTTAAACATGCTTTCATACTTGTACATACTTGAACATACAT
>NW_027355262.1:0-317 GCF_012295235.1 Primulina huaijiensis
ACATGCCTTTGTGAAGGAGAAACAGATTAAGGTTTTGGCTGTTTTAGAGCCCATGATTGATCTGGATCAGAGATTCATGACTCGCCGTTTGGGGTTTTCTGGAGTCATTTCTAATCTCTCCGGTCATATCTGGGTTTTTTTTGCTGCTGATGTGAAGGTGGAGCGTGTTTTTGATCATGCTCAGTTCCTCCATCTCAGAGTCTCTGCTTCTTTCTTGCCGACCGAGATATTTTGTTCTTTTGTCTATGCTAGTTGTGATTATGTTCAGCGTCGGGATCTTTGGGCTTCTTTGCTTTTGGTTAAGCCTGTTTTGGGTC
>NW_027355263.1:0-396 GCF_012295235.1 Primulina huaijiensis
CACTGGTCTCTCCTCATAAGATAGGTTTGGAGTAAGTTGCAACGGTTCGAAGTTTAAGACATGCGAAGGATTCGCCATGTACTTCCTCAGCATAGAGACGTGAAAGACATTGTGTACTCCGGCCAGATTCGGCGGAAGAGCCACACGATAGGCTAGCGTCCCAACTCTGTCGAGGATCTCAAATGGTCCAATGAATCTCGGACTGAGCTTCCCTTTCTTTCCGAACCTCATGACACCCTTCATGGGTGCCACCTTCACAAAAACATGATCGCCCACTGCAAACTCTAAATCTCTCCTCCGCTGATCGGCATAACTCTTCTGTCGACTCTGAGCAGTCTTCATCCTATCACAGATCCGGGCTACTACATCGACCGTCTGCTGTATAATCTCTGGACC